>NC_079513.1:19639050-19651404 GCF_000801105.2 Raphanus sativus | reverse complement strand
TTATATACTACAAGGGTCCTCACTTAACGACCACGAAACAAAGAAGACCATGCTAAAGACTCTTAAGAAAATGTACCAAGTCCATATATTTTTCACTAAAAAAAAACCATCAATATCATCACAAATATATCAACAAAACTGATTTTCCAACCAACCTTCCATCATCACTCAGAAGACTATGCATGGCAATAGAAAAAAAAAAGTAGAGGTCTAAAATTAGCAAAGTATCCTTTAAATGAGGCTAAACACCTAATTAACAAAGAAACGGCAACAGCCAAAGTTCAGTAGCTAATGAGTAAAGTAACCAACAAAATGCTACTCCCAAATTATATTATAGTTTATAATAGAAAAAGCCCAAAAAGTTTCAAGATTTACCACAGCAAACAAGTCATAAAAACATAGTAAGACAAAAGCTCTAAGAGCAAATCAACAGAAAAAAGGGACAAACACCTGAGAGCGATGGGAGGCGGTCATGGCAGAGTCGTCAGCGTCTTCCTCAACAAATCCGTAATCTGGTTCCCCATCATCATCATCACCATCATCATTATCACTATCCTTGTAATCATCGCTGTAGAAATCATCCTCTCCTGAATACATATCGAGCATGTCTTCTTCGGAATCCATGATCAAAAGAACCGAGATTCAGAGGAACTAGATGAAACCCCTCTTTCCCCCCTAGGGTTTGTCGGAGACAGAATCGTAGCAAGCAAGTTTGGTAATGAAATGAGAAAAGGAATGCTGATTTTTGGGTGGGGGACTAGGACTAATCGAGAGAGAGAGAGAGAGAGGGAATCAGAGGAAGAGTGGATCAATCGGTTGGGTTTGCGATTTACTGGGGGAGGAGATAGAGTGTAGACTTATCTCACTTCGTTTCCCTTTTCATGAAGGCAAAACCTAACATCATGTCTCTCACCAAACAATAATGTTGTTTTATTTGTTTTTCCGACAAACATTAATGAATTTGGAGAAAAAATGAAGATTTTTGTTTTACTTCTGGGACAGTAATCAATTTTGTATTTCATAAGTCTACTCGGATTAAATTGAATGAATATTTATTTATAAATTAGAAAATTGCGATCAGAAAATTTAGAGAATCTATCTTTTTTTTTTAAATGAGAGATTTCACATGAAGTTTTTATCTGAATAATACATTCATTCTAATATAACTTAATTATTAAATTAATTTTAATATTTAAACGAAATTAAATAAATTATAAATAAATATTCATTTTTTTCTTTCTGAAACACTAATAAACATATGTTATAAATATGTTGTTTTAAAAATCAAAACCAAATTCAGTGTTATTGGTTCTATGATTTTAAAATTCATATGTAAATCTAGTGTTATTGGTTTTATGATTTTAAAATAAATTTAAAAATCAAGTCAAATTCAGTATTATTAGTTCTATAATTTTAAAATAGATTTCAAAATCATGTGTTATTCAATAGCAGTGATTTGTTTAAGGATTTGATTTGAAATTGGATTTTAATGGATTTATAACTATTTTTAAGACCAAAGTTTTTAAAATATTTTTGGAGTTTTCACTTTTATTAAAGATAAATGTTTTGTATGGATAAAATAGTGTTAATTTAAAGTTGTACATCTAAGATCTATAGAATAATCTTTTGATCTCGGTCGCCGGATACTATGGTTAATTAAAAAAATTGAGTATGAAAGCTATTTTACCCATACAAAACATTCACCCATACAAAACATTTGTCAGTAGATGGAAGACCAACCATACAAGCAAACTAACAACATAGCAGAGTCGTACATTTCTAGAGGTTCACTAAACACATCCATTGTCCGTACTCCGTAGCTTCAAGTAGTTACCACATATAGATTTTCTTTATCTTTCCTACCCTTTAACAAATACAAGTTCGCATCTGCTTGAAGCTCGGGAAGAAAATGCCAACTCCGTGATCATCTCAAGGTTCTGAACATTATGTTCCATTGTATCAGCAATGATTTTGGCCTTGTTTAAGCGGCGAGCGTGTTTCAAGATGTAAACCGCAATATCTCTGTCTTGGGGTCTCCCAAAGTATCTTGACCAGTTCAAAATTTGTAGACTCGACAACAGACATTCAGGTACAGGGCTCGGTTGGTTCCAGCAAACCATTTCATTAAGCCCATCATACCCGTGTCTCTGAGACCAAGCAAAAAAACACTTTAGATAGAGAGACGATACTCAACCTACACATTCCACAGAAAAAGAAAAAGAGAGTTCATGGGAAGAAACTAACTTCCATGTGAGAGATGTCTAGTACTCGTAAGTTAGGAGAATCTTTGAGCAACTGGCCGAGAAGATGCGACGAATTCTTTTTGCACACACATTGCTTCAGATGTTTAAGCTGATTGAAAACAAAACCACCACTATACACATGATCGAACCGACCACTTTTTGGGATCTTAATCACCACACGACATCAAAAAAAATTATTAGTAAACAAATCCTACAATTGAGAGTGAAAGACTTCAAATAGGATTAAATGAAAAAAACCTCTAATTACCTCTGAGCATATAGTAAGATGCTTGACAGATGTGATGGATCCAATGACACTCTTGAGAACAGAGGATACAACACTCACATATGCTTCCTCTAGCTTAGGCATATCTTTAATCTCAATGTCATCATGTCTCCAGTAGTTCCAGTCCACCAGTTTGAAATACTTCAAAGAAGGAATATCTATCACATACCCATCAAAATCCCAGTCATCAGGCACAAAGAGTGATAACCTCTGTAAAGTTGGGATGATAAAAAAGTGATCTTTCCCATACTGTGTTGTTCCTCACAAAAAATTCACCGACAGGTCTTCAAGAACAGGACATATATCAAGAAGCCCTTGAAGAGAGTCATCATGTTGGTACGTAAGATATTGAAGATCCAAAGTTTTCAGAGAGGGAACATCTATGAGAGCCATGCCTCTGAGTTTCAAGATCACAAGCGAGTTGCAGGTGTAAAAGCTGCTCGGGAATATGTTACCATCACCTAAATAATAATCAATATCCAGGTCACGTACATTGCGAGAAACTGCAATTTCAACCCACCGTTTGATGCCTTCAGGCTGAGTGTGTTTATCACTTATTAAGTAAAACTAAGATTAGCCGATTAGCTAAGAAGTATGTCTTTTTTTTATTATTATTAAACCATAAATCATATTCATCTTTACCTCTTTGGAGCTTTCTGTTTGCAGGTATCTTCAGTCACTACGACTCAAGTATCTAATGGAATCGCCAATTATAGATTTGACCTCTCCAATTGCGTAAATCAAGTACCAAGGAAAGGAAGGGAGAAGACGAGTCGAGTGAGGAAGATGAAAGAATCAAAAGCCCATCGGGTTTGATTATTTGGTTTCGGTTATATATTCGAACCGAACCGAACCGAAAACCCAACTCTTTGATAATTTTTGTATTTTCAGTCGAACGGTTCGGTTCGAAAAGAAAATTTGATCGACCAAATAGAGTCAGTCTTAGAGCAAACCGATCAGATTGATATTTCATTTGGGCTAAAAGCCGATGATTGTTTAGTTTGTTTTTTTTGTTTTTGGTTTTGGATTTTTTTTATTTAAATTTTTGATTTTGGATTTTGCAATATATTTTAACTTTTTGAAAAATTTGTTGGTTTTTGATTTTTTTAATTAGTTATCTATTTTCCTATCGATAGAAAAATTGAAATATAGTTATACATGTAGCTAGTAGTTTTTATTTTTATTTTTTAAAAATAAATTTTATTTTGATAGATAAATTTCAAGTGAACAAAAAAAAAAGATAGATAAATTGCAAAAGCTGTTTCATATTTCTTTCAGTTATTCATATAATTTTTATTTCATATTTATGATAGAAATATTTTTATTCATATATCTAAATTATGAAATCATAAATAACATTTCATATACACGTACGTACAAAGATTGGTTTAATTGACTCTATAATTAAACACTGAACACATTACTTTATAATAAAGATGAGCGACGATAGAAAAACATTTTTTGATATTTTCGGAGAGTTAGTAACACACACTCCCCTAATGTTCTTCTTCTTCCTTGCCTCTGCGCCGCGTTATCTCTCATCCTCTCCATGAATTCCTCCCAAGCTTGCTTCTTCCACTCTCATCTTCGACCTATCTCGCTTCCCCAATCCTCCTCCTATGGCTTCGTCTCAAAGCGTAAGCCTCTCTTCCTCAGAATTACTTGTTACGTAGAAGACTTATCAGGACACAGTCCTCAAATCTTCAAACCTAATATCGAGGGCACTGGGTTTATCACTGTTGCTATAAAGTTCACCACTTTACTTTTCTTATTCCTGCAAATTTGAGGTTTCAATTGGTGTTTTTTTTTTTGCAGGGGACCCATCTCTGTGCTCTCAACCATTTGGATCAAGAAGAAGATGCCTTACTACTACGAGTTTGAGTTTCTCAAGAACGAGAGAAACCTGTTTTACACAGGTGAACAGAGGACATCTCTTTACAAAAGAAAGGAAGAGTTTTTCCATCAGTTATTCAGATAAGCAATCCGTGGGAAGCGATGAGATGCACACAGGTGCTTTGGATGTGGAGATTGTTCCTCCAGAGCCACGCAGTTCTGTTGTGTCCGAAGCACTTGAGGATAATAACAATAACAGGCCAAAGTCTTTTAGGAACAGGTTTCTTGATTTCGTCCGGATAAGTTCAGTGCTCAATAGCGCAGGGGAAAGGTTCTTTAAGAGTGAGATAAGGAGGAGGTTGTTTGTGACGGCTGTGTTGCTTGTGCTTAGCCGTGTTGGATATTTTGTCCCTCTGCCTGGGTTTGACAGGAGGTTAATACCTCAGGATTACCTTAGCTTTGTCTCAGGTTCCGTTGGTGAGTGTTCTCATGCCATTTTGTGTCCTGTATAGTCCCTTGTTCGGGTGACATATCTGAGTTTGTGGTTTGCAATTTTTTTGGTAGAGGAGCTGGGTGAGTTTGGAGCAGAGATCAAGCTTTCTCTCTTCCAGCTTGGGCTCAGTCCACAGATAATAGCATCCATAATCATGCAGGTTAGTGTCTCTCTGTAGACTGTGGGTTATTTATGTATTAAGATTGTGATTGATGGTATCAAGTGATAATGAAATTGTGTTGCGGCACAGGTGCTTTGTCACGTTCTTCCATCATTGGTGAAGCTAAGAAAGGAAGGCTTAGATGGTCACGAGAAGATCAAGAGTTATATGTGTGTTGTTTAGCTTTGTTTGTACATCTTCTCGTGACTTGTGTGCTTCTTTTAAAACAAAAGTTACTAAATCGTTTCTCTCCCCTCTAATTCCTTTAGATGGTGGCTATCGTTTTTCTTTGCGATAGTGGAAGGTATAGTGGTGGCTTGCACTTCTCTCCAATACTCTGTTTTTGCAGCCACAGCTCAGTAAGTTGTATTCACGTTCTGAGTAGCGAAAAATGTTGTTTTTTAGATTCTATAGTTTAAGAGAGTTCATGCTTATTCAGGGTCAAGCATGTCATGTTGACAGCATCTCTGCTAGTCTGCGGTGCAATGACGATGACTTGGCTGTGTGATACGATATCAGAATCTGGATTTGGTACTTTTCTTTTCACTCTCTCTCTCTCTCTCTATATATATATATGCAAGTGAGCTTGATCCTAACCGTTAGTAGTATATGGTGATGCTGAGATGGAACACCAGGTGGAACTTGCTCATAACCTGTTTCTGTGCATTTTACAGGACATGGATCATCTCTGATTATTTGTGTGGGGATACTGACGGGCTACACTGAGACCTTACATAAGATGCTTAATCAAATCTCAGGTACTTTTGTTTTTTTTTTCTTACTCCATGTTTCCCCAATGTCTCCCACAACTCCTGGAAGCAACTATCATTCGCCTCTCTACTCAATTGAGCTATAAGAAGAAAGAGCCATTCTTTTTTGTTTTTCTTTGCAGGAAGTTTTACGAATTGGTTGCCTTACTTGTTGGGCGTGCTGGGCATTTTTACGGTAGTAACCATGTTCGCTGTTGTTGTTACCGAGGGATGCAGGAAGATAAAGCTTCAATATTATGGCTTTAAACTCGCTTCTGCTTCGAGGTAATCATCAGTTTTGTGTGATAAAAAGATTGTTGTATGTTTGTAATCATTACCAGTATAGCTAGGATGAGCCTAGGCTTACTATGCAACGTGTGGTTTACTCATATAATTGGTTTTATGCTATGTTGAGCAGAGAAGGTTCTCCAATAACAGAGGTGGAGCCATACATACCTTTTAACATTAACCCAGCAGGGATGCAGCCTGTTCTTACAACCACTTATCTCTTGGCATTTCCCAGCATTCTTGCAAGGTAAAGAACCTGTTAATGTTTGAAACATTCTTGTCTCTTACTTCTTTGTGTTATTATTACCACTCTAAGGCTGTCTAATAATAAGGTGATGTATATTGTTTTTAGTATTCTGGGCTCTCCGTTCTTGTTGCACGTGAAGGAGATATTAAACCCTGAAAGCACAGTTGGGGCACCGCCTTGGGTTTACTACTCAATCTATGCGTTTTTCGTATTTCTCTTCAACATCTTTGACATTGTGAGTGTTGGTTACTCTTTTTTCTCTGTCTTGAGTTTCAAATCTTCCATGAACATTATTAACCAGGGTTACTTGTTCTGTTATGCAGGCCAACTTGCCAAAGGAGATAGCTGACTACTTAAATAAAATGGGAGCGAGAATACCAAACATAAAGCCTGGGAAAGCCACAATCGAGTACCTAACAAAGATACAAGCATCAACTAGATTTTGGGGTAAGCTTAAGTTGTTGTTGTTGCATTGTAGACTTACTCATTTTTAATATAAATCTCTAAGACCAAGTGTTGGTTTGGTTGATTCGAATCAGGAGGTCTTCTGTTGAGCTTTTTGGCAACATCATCTAGTTTACTTGATCACTATCTACGCAGCATCAATCAAGGCTTTTCTATCGGGTTTACGTCGGTGTTAATCATCGTAAGAGTTCTTTGTGCATTCAAATATCATTCAGTTAACAATTATGGTTTCATGTTTGTTGAGATCTCTATTGATTGCTTTTACAGGTTGGTTCCATTATTGAACTCAGAAGATCTTACCATGCCTACAATGTAATGCCGAGTTTGAGCAAAGCTTTGAAGAGGTATGGTGTATGATGGATGGGGATTCAAGAAACATGAGAGATGATTATATATGTTTGTGGTTTAGAGTGTCTGTAGCTTTTTTTGTTTCTTTTTAGATTTTAGGTAGATGATTTGTATTGTCAAGGTTCAAATACACATTAGCATCATTGTCTTACCAAAGCATTTGCAATATCAGAAAACTTACTACAACAGCAACGAAAATTATCATATATCAATAAAATTTTCTGAAATAATGTCCCCATAACTGATTTATACTTGCTTACAAAACTTGTTTGTAGACGCAAAGAGAAGACATAAAGTCAACTTTCTCGACGTGGAAAGCGTGTCTCAAAGTGTTGACCCAATATAGTATAATAATAATTCAATATAGAGTTCAGAGATGTATCCATCTATCTTACCTTTCCAAGCGTGTCTCAAACTTGACTTTTAAGCTTTCTCTCATGGCAGATTCTTCTTCACCTTTGTCATTGCAGCCTTGCCACTGGAGACACCATGTGTTCCCAAGCTTCAGTGGCCAAGACGTCCGCAGAACCTTTCTCAGTCACCTTCTCAAGGAGTTCCGGCGAAAGGGAATCCGCACGTTCATAGATAACGATATCAGGAGAAGCCAAATGATTGGTCCTGAGCTGGTACAGGCTATCAGAGAATCAAGGTTTGCGGTTGTAGTGTTGTCCAAGAGATATGCATCTTCTAGGTGGTGTTTGGATGAGTTGGTGGAGATCAAGGAATCTAGCAAAACGGTTATGCCCGTTTTCTACAAGGTTAATCCATCTCATGTGAGGAATCTAAACGGAGAATTTGGAACGGCATTTGAGGAAGCATGTCAAGGCAAACCAGAGGATGTGAAGCAGAGATGGCGAGATGCTTTGGTCTATGTGGCTGATATAGCCGGCGAGTCTTCTCAAAACTGGTTAGTTGATTGTTTTTAATAGTTTTTGGTTTTTAAATTTTGGTTTTTCATTTTTTTCGGACTTTGGTTTCTGGTTTTTAGATTTCGATTTTGGTTTTTAATCAAAATATCCCAAACTATGCTTGGTATGAGTGGTTGATTCTCACTAAAAATGATAATGGTAGTGGAAGCAATCATTTTCATATTTTCTGATAGGGACAGTGAAGCAGATATGGTTGAAAAGATTGCTATGAGCATTTCAAATGAACTGAACTCCGCAGCATCAGGAGGAGATTCAGACAATCTGGTCGGAATCAGTGCTCATATGAGAGAGATGGATTCTCTGTTATGTCTGGAATCAAATGAAGTGAAGATGGTTGGGATTTGGGGTCCTGCAGGTATTGGCAAGACTACAGTTGCCAGAGCTTTATTCAACCAGCTTTCTAAAAACTTCCAACACTCTATCTTTGTGGAGAATGTTAGAGGGTGTTATATCAGAACAGGACTGGACAGAGATGGCTTCAAGTTGCGTTTGCAAGAACAGTTTCTGTCTGAAGTTATTGATCATAGGCACATGAAGATACATGAGTTAGGTCTGGTAAAGGAAAGATTGCAGGATCTGAAAGTTCTTGTTGTTCTTGATGATGTTGACAAACTAGAACAGCTTGATGATGCCTTGGCGAAACATTCTCAGTGGTTTGGACCTGGAAGTAGGATCATCGTGACCACGGAAGACAAACAGCTTCTGAGAGCGCATGGGATCAATCTCATATACGAAATGGGGTTTCCATCAAGAAGTGAAGCTCTTCAGATCTTCTGCCAATCTGCATTTGGAAAAAGCTCTGCTCCAGATGGTTATGTCGAGCTTGCTAGTGAAATTACAAATCTTGCTGGCTATCTTCCCCTGGCTCTGAAGGTTTTGGGGTCATCTCTGCGAGGGATGAACAAGGATGAGCAAAAGTCAGCGCTGCCTAGACTCAGAACCAGTCTCAGTGAGGATATTAGGAATGTTTTACGTGTCGGTTATGATGGTTTACATGATAGGGATAAGTCCTTATTCCTTCATATTGCGTGTTTATTCAGCGGTGAGAATGTTGAGTATGTGAAGCTTTTGCTCGCAAGTTCTGGCTTGGATGTCAACTTTGGGCTACAAGTTTTGACCAATAGATCTCTCATATACATGTTGAGATGCAATCGCACCATTATGATGCATAGTTTGCTACAACACTTGGGCCGAGAAGTTGTTTGTGCACAATCTGTTGACGAGCCTGGAAAACGTCATTTCTTGGTGGATGCTTCAGAGATCTACGACGTACTTGTTGATAACACAGTAAGTCTGATTCCTTTTTCTCTCTAGGTTACTTTCCATTTTAAGTTACTATGACTTTGCATCAGGACTGCGGTTAGTAACCAAACAGAACCAGTCGAACCGAACCCAAAATTTTGGTTTTCAGTTCAGTTCGGTAGAAGGTTCGCTTGATTCGGTAAATAAAAAAATCAGTTTTTTTCGGCTCAGCTTGGTAATCGGTTAGTTCGGTTTTCTAAAAGAAAATAAATTTAACCAAACAGTACAGATCTTAATCCAAATTCCAAATCGGACTAACCAAAATCAAATTGAAATAACCAAACTTAACAAAATAAAAATGAATATTTTAACTAATTTAAAAATAAATTTAATCGAATTCAAACTTGCTACAAACTTTTGAAACCAAATTAACCGAAAAACAAACCGAGACAAATTGCTTTTCGTACAATTAAGCGAGACTTAGCCCGAACTAACCAGAATTTCAAACTAACCGACCCAAAAAACCCAAACATGCAGGCCTACTTTGCATGAACATTAGACTTGACTAAGAACAGTCAGTGGTTTCAGTTAAAACTTGTGTGTGTTTCAGGGCACTGGAGCTGTTTTGGGCATATCTTTAGACTTATCAAAGATCACTGAGTGGTTTCTGAATGAAACATCTTTTGGTGGGATGCACAACCTGATGTTTCTAAAATTGTACAAGTCCTCGTTGAGTAAAGATCAAACCGAGCTGCATTTACCTCGAGGCTTGGATTATCTTCCCCGTAAACTTAGGCTGCTGCATTGGGATGCATATCCCACGACATCACTGCCTCAGAGTTTTCGTCCAGAGTTTCTTGTTGTTCTAAATTTAAGAGAGAGCAAGCTTGAGAAGCTATGGGAAGGAGAACAAGTAAGCAAATTCAACAGCTCTCCTTTCTCAGCTCTCATAATATATTATTAATCTTATTGTTTTTCTATTGTTTTTTTTTCATAATTTAGCCTCTTAGAAGTCTGACACATATGGACTTGAGTATGTCTAAGAATCTAAAAGAGATTCCAGATCTTTCAAAAGCGGTAAATATGGAGGAACTTTGTCTCAGTCATTGCAGCTGTCTGGTGATGTTATCTCCCTCAGTCAAGAACCTTAACAAACTGGTTGTTCTTGAAATGGAGTGCTGCTCAAAGCTAGAGTCTATTCCAACAAATATCAACTTGGAATCTCTCAGCATTCTCAATCTTGATAAATGCTCGCGATTGACAACTTTTCCAGATGTTTCTTCCAATATTGGATTTCTCTCTATGTCAGAAACCGCAATAGAACAAGTTCCAGAAACAATCATGTCTTGGCCGAATCTGGCAGCACTGGACATGTCAGGCTGCAAGAACCTCAAGACATTTCCTTGTCTTCCAGACTCTATAGAATGGTTGAATTTCAGCAGGACAGAGATCGAAGAAGTCCCTTCGCGGGTGGTAGAGAATCTCTACAGGCTAAGTAAACTACTGATGAATAGCTGCATGAAGCTGAGAAGCATCTCTTCTTGTATTTCTAGGCTGGAAAACATTGAAACGCTTGATTTCTTGGGATGCAAGAATGTTGTGAACTTTCCTGTGGAGATCTTCGAGAGCTCTCGGTTCTGTCATAATCTGGTGATGGAAATGGGAGGCATCCAAACCCCTGGTCTTCCTGGACCATTTTATTTCAGGGATGGTTATATTGAAACAATCCCGGATTGCATCACACGTCACTGTAAGCTTCCCTTTCTGAATTCATCAAGACCAGTATCCAGCAATATTGAGAGTAATTTCATTTGGTTCGACCAACTAACAAAGGGGGAAGAATGGCATGGTGATGATGATGATGATGAGTGATGAGTCTATTTATTCTTATTGATTGTTTATACAGCTAGTTTTATCATCCGTATGTTTCATGTTTGTAAAAAGTCTTGTACTAATGTGTTGAAGCAACACTGAAACATGTTTGACATTGTGAGTGTTGGTTACTATGATAGATAGGCATGTTCGAAACCAATGTCTACTTCTCATCTCTAAAAGGATTCGGCACCATGAAGAAATACTGCAACTTTGGCTCTCTGTTAGATAGTCAAAACAAAAGTACTCTGTTCTGTAGGAAGTTTCCTAGTTAAAAGTAGCAATAGCTGTAACAAATACTTTTTCTGAATAAATTTTACATATTATTCAAAAAAAAAAAACAAATCTGATTTCTGTGTTTGTTGAGATCTCTATTGATTGGTTACAGGTCGGTTCCATATCATTGAACTCAATAGATCATACCATGCCTTGCCTACAATGTAATGCCGAGTTTAAGCTAAGCTTTGAAGAGGTATGGTGTATGACGGGGATTCAAGAAACATGAGCGATTATATATGTTTGGTTTAGAGTTTCTATAGTTTTGTTTTAGATTGGGTAGATGATTTGTATTGAGGTTCAAACACACATCCGCATCATTGTCTGACCAGGAAATTTCATAGACTCAAGTGTGTCAAGTTTCAACTTTAAGAACCTACCAAAGCATTTGCAATACTTTTAGTATACAAATATATTCTATATCTATCAGTACTCACAATTAGCCAAACCATTACCTAAAGGTTAACACATTATCTACTTTATTAAAACATAAGTACACATATAAAATACTCCTAAGTTTTTCAAGTTATTTACACTCTAATATCACTGAAACTATTAATAATCTTTCCTTGTAATAATCTTGTCTTTTCAAATTAATTAATGCATAATTCCTAACTATAATCTTGCCCAAAATAACGGAAACAATAACTTCAACTAATGTGTTCGTATTAGCTAATTTATTAGAAAACATCATATGGATCTAATTAATAATACCTATAACAGCAAGTTATTACATTTATACTTTACGTGACTTATAAAAATCAAATCAGCTATACCAATCCATGATCTTTCAAAACCAACCAATTCAATAAATTAGAAATCAAAACAGAATATCTTTGTCAAATCTATCTAAACCTATAATCAATGTAAATTTTTTAATATACCTATAAAACATATAAATTATAGTCTAGAATTTGGCTATA
>NC_079513.1:19626974-19638950 GCF_000801105.2 Raphanus sativus | reverse complement strand
ATTTGATATTAACCTCTTTGGGCAGAGGAGAAGGCTGTTTCTTTTGTTGGAGAAAGGCTTTTCGTTTGAGGAGCAGGCTGTTTCGTCTGAGGAGCAGGCTGTTTAGTTTGAGGAGAAGGCTGTTTCGTTTGAGGAGCAGGCTGTTTAGTTTGAGGAGCAGGCTGTTTAGTTTGAGGAGCAGGCTGTTTCGCCTTTTGAGGAGTAGGCTTTGCCTTTGAGGAGCAGGCTGTCTGGTGGGAGGAGTAGGATGATTGGTTTGAAGTGGGGCTGATCCTTTTGAGGAGTAGTCTGTTTGTTACTAGCCCCGGTTTCTGGGGCTTGTGGGGTAGGTGTTTTTTACTAACCCGGTTTCTGGGCTTGAGGGGTAGCCTGATTGGTGACACCAACCTTCTTCTCCACAGCTCCAATCTATCGGAGATCTTCCTAATCTCCCTGATGCACTTCTTAAACCCTCTTCATCATGTCACCTAAGTCCTTGAACATGTTTTCTAACTCCTCTCTGGTCACCCAACTAGCCTCTTCTCTAGCCTCTTCTGTAGCCTCTTCTGTAGCCTCTGTAGGAGCCTCTTCTCTAGCCTCTTTAGGAGCCTCTTTAGGAGCCTCTTTACGAGCTTTCTTCCGAGGTCTCTGATTGTCTTCCTCCACCTCCTCCACAACCATCTCTTTGGCTCTTTTCGATGGAGTCACCAACTTGGGTTTGTCCAGTGACTTCCCAGCAATCCATGGTCCACTTCCACGGTCTCCGATCATTACATCACTTTAATGATGTTCTCCGCGGGCACGTCATCAACCTCAGAGTCCCATTTTGGCCACTTCACTAATGTCCTTCTCAACAAAGTTGATCACGCGGGTCTGCAGTAAATAAGAAGAATCGAGTTAGATATTTGAAACAAAATACTAAATAGACGACTTAATTATAAGTCGTCAACTAAGTCGTCAGCTGGACGACCTTCCAGACGACTTATTATAAGTCGTCTACTAAGTCGTCCAGCTGGACGACCTTCAGACGACTTATAATAAGTCGTCTACTAAGTCGTCCAGCTGGAAGACCTTTCAGACGACTTATAATAAGTCGTCTACTAAGTCGTCCAGCTGGAAGACCTTCCAGACGACTTAATAAGTCGTCTACTAAGTCGTCCAGCTGGAAGACCTTCCAGACGACTTATAATAAGTCGTCTACTAAGTCGTCCAGCTGGAAGACCTTCCAGACGACTTATAATAAGTCGTCTACTAAGTCGTCCAGCTGGAAGACCTTCCGGACGACTTAATTAAGTGAAGATGGAAAAGGTACCTGACTCAAGATAGCAGCTTTCATGAATCTGCGGCCTCTGCTGCCGTCGTAAGCCAGAATCGGTGGAGACGGACTGTTTGCTCTGGGTAGACCAATACTAGCACCCAATCCCGGAATAGCTTCGTACGCCCAGACCTGAAGAACTTGTATAAAAGCCATCCCGGTGTAACAGCCAGTAATATCTTTGTTCCACAAAGAGTCCATCAGCACCTTAAACGCGACTCTCCCCCATGGATATTCTCAAACCTTTCTAAATCCATCACTAGCCTTGCGAGAGTAGCTCGTGTAGCGCTTGAGAACTTTTTCCTTCAATGAATCCAGTGAAATGGAAAGGTACGCGAGTCGCTTGCGATCTTCCCTGGACCAATCCCGCATCTCTTCAGTGCTGCTATTATCTGATCAGTACTTGGCCCAGCTTCCCGATGAACTCCCATCATCTCCAGAAAGAAACCATCTGTGGGGTAACTTCACATTCTGGTGTCTCAAGGTCCTCGATGTAGTCGCTTTAGACCAGTGATGTTTTTCAAACTCTAACAGTGAAACCTCGCAGGTTCTGGACCAACGAGACACCACATCTCGTACTTCTTCTTAATGTCCAGCTTTAAACCGAGCAAGTGGTGAACCAGCCTTGAAGCCCAACCAAATCCCTGCTCCTTGAACTTGATGAAAACTCCCATCTCGACTCCTTGAGCTCTTCAAATTCAGCATCAGTGAGAGCTTCCCTAAGAGCAGTATGCAACTTCGTGTTATCCGTATGATACGAAATGCTATTGTGGGGTTCTGGCTCTTCCCCTAATGTGTATAACCTACGGGGAGTTCTGGAATATCCATCCTTTTTGTCTGCAAAATAATCAAAGACAACAATAGAAGTCAGAACACAAGCTAAATCAATCACGCTTAATTGTTACTCCAGACGACTTAGTAGACGACTTAAATATAAGTCGTCTAGAAAGTCGTCCAACTGGACGACTTAGTTGACGACTTATATTTAAGTCGTCTGGAAAGTCTTCCAAATGGACGTACTAAGTCGTCCAGGTTGAAGACTTTCCAGACGACTTACTTACAAGTCTTCCAGTAGAAAAATTTCAAGCGGACCTGATTAGTCGCAGAAGGAGTTCGAGTACTCGTCATTGTGGTTATAGATCTGAAAAAATAAACGTGAAACGGTGAGAATGAGTAAATTGAAAAGAGACAACGTTTTATGTTCATCTTTTCCACGAGTTTGATGACTTACCGGCGTTAGGGTTTACAGAGAAACGGCGCTACGGTTTACAGAGAAGAAGCGGCGGCGCTAGGGTTTAGAAGAAGCGGCGGCGCTAGGGTTTAGAAGAAACGGCGGTGCTAGCTAGTGTTTAGAGTAAGCGGCGGTGAGAACGTTGGTGAGCACGGTGGCGAGGGCGACGGTTTGTTCGGAAATAGTGGAGCGGGGGGCGCTAGGGTTTAGAGGAATCGGCGGCGCTAGGGTTAGAAGAAGCTGCGGCGACAACGGTGAGAATGAAGTGAGATAGATAGCGACGTTGAGAACGATGGTTGTTCGGAATAGTGGGAATTCGAATCGCCTTTGATATCGCCGGTGAGAGAGAACTGTTAGGGTTTCTGTTCGCGGAAATGAAAAAAAAAAAAAAAAAAATCACCTTATATATTGGGTAAATAATCCGGTTAGCTTTAAAAGTACATTGGTAAACTTTAAGGTTTGGTCCGGTTTAGACGACTTATTCTGGCTGATAATGTACATCAGACGACCTAATATTTAGTCGTCTGGGAACAGAAGACTAAATATTAAGTCGTCCAATACCCTAAATGAACCCCTAAACTAAAATGACTAAATTAACTTACTAACCACGTTATAAAATCAATTATACTTCAATAGTGTTTACTATACACAGAAAACGAACACGCCTAGGTAATTTTAAAAATTTTCAAAAACGGTTTTAATGCTTTCCAAAATCTAACCCTAAGACACATACAATACTACAACATATGTTGATGAAACATAAACTAAAGAATATCATGACTCACTACTTTCACTCATCTGGGCTGAAACAATTGAAATTTGTTATATATTAATTTATATCTCTTAAGACATATGTTAATTACATAATTCCAATTTTCACTTATCAAAATATTTTTTACAAAATTTTTAAATTATGTTTAAGAATAACTGTCCGACGACTTAACTTAAAGTCGTCTGGACGACTTATTTTCAAGTCGTCTGTTTACAGACGACTTGCGAGGGGTAGAAACGTAAAAAAAAATCCGTTTTTTTGTTTGTTCACAAGGAGATAGTTGTAATTTCAATAGCCTTTTAAGTTACTTTTGCCTTTGACCCAAGTTGGGGTACTCTTTTGGGTTTGACTCCAAGTTTTGAGTCACAATTGGTAATTCTCCCTAATTCCTAACTATAATCTTGCCCAAAATAACGGAAACAATAACTTCAACTAATGTGTTCGTATTAGCTAATTTATTAGAAAACATCATATGGATCTAATTAATAATACCTATACAGCAAGTTATTACATTTATACTTTACGTGACTTATAAAAATCAAATCAGCTATACCAATCCATGATCTTTCAAAACCAACCAATTCAATAAATTAGAAATCAAAACAGAAATCTTTGTCAAATCTATTAAACCTATAATCAATGTAAATTCTTTAATATACCTATAAACATATAAATTATAGTCTAGAATTTGGCTATATTTGCATATAGTCGAAGATATTCTGGAAACAATTTATATTGTTTCATAAAAAATATATTATTTTCTGTACCCAAATTTAAGCCCATTAGAAATATGTAATCATCTATCTTATTAATTGATACTTTAATTGTTTATATTTTTTATAACTATTAATCAAAATATTTCTTATAAGTGTTATAACTAATTTATAAAACAATAGTTATTAATTTTTCATAATTTTCAAATTCAAATATATTTGTTTATATATACTATACATTCCTCAAATTATATATACATGTCTGATTTTTTAACACCAATAATTTGTTAACATCCACAATTAAATTTCAAATTCAAATTTATGTTTTCTATTATATACTATACACTCCTCAAATTATATATACCTCTGATTTTTTTAACACTAATAATTTGTTAACATCCACAATTAATTAACTCAAAGTAGTACGACTAACTTCCACAAATACATCATTTAGTACAAACAAAAAAACTTAAGCAAAAAAATAAGTACTGAGCGCATGGGTCAATGAATAGATATTTTATACATAAATCTAACTCTACAAATGTTGGATTTAATTATATGATATCCAGTAAATATTGGTCATATACTTACGGTAGAACGCAAAAAAAAAATCTGTTTGAGGTAATTAAACACATTGTTATATTTCAAAATGTTATATTAATACATACATTGTAAATCATGTATAACATTTATTACAAACAAAGATAAAAAAATTGACACCCACTCGGTCGAGCGGGTCAAAATCTAGTTCTTCTTAAATGAGAAACCTAATCCTAAGAATTCTTCTCATGGTGCCGCATCTTTCACCCTTGGGTTTCTAAATTATTTCAAATTGATTCTTTTGTTTTAAATAACTTTATCATCATCGACTATACCACATAATATATAATGAATCAACTTCCTCTTAAATCCATCAAAATAATATTTTGTGATGGTTTTTTGAAAGAGTTAGAAATATTTTTTAAAAATTTCAAAAGAAATATTTAGATGCCACTATGAAAAAGAAGCCTTAGTCAATGAATTTCTAGATTATAGTATTTTAATTGGTGTATCCTATTAATTTATGTTTCATTTGATCACCAGTTTCTTATTTTAATAATTTATTGTCTATGTTATTTTTTCAATTGTTAAACCTCCAAATGATCTTATCGCAAAATAAATATATTCTACTAAGTTATAATTAACTATTTGTGAGATAAAATAATTTTATTAAGTGTTTAAATTTATATTCTATTTAATATTATTGGTGAAAATTAGTTAAAGGATCATTGAAAATATATACTATATCATAAAATACAAATTGTATATTTATGGTAAATATTTATATATTTTGAATATAAATAATCAGATTGCTAACAAATATAAATTAATTTGCATTTATACATGATAAAAGTCAAATTATTTTTTTCTATAAAACCATAAACATTATCACAATAGTATATTATAACCAATATAATAAATAACCAATAAAAGACAAAATAAAACTTATTAAAGAATACTAAAAGTACAAAAAACATGAAAACCATGATAAAATGTTAAATAACATAAAAAAATTTACAAACAATAAACATTATATAAATATAATCTAAAGAAATGCAGAGGTGATGTTTTATAATCTTTCTCAAAGTTTACAAGATATAAATTATCGATAATACAGATGTGTATTCGCCATTGTTATTTATGTTGATAATTTATGGACCGTGACTATTTTTAATGTTTCAATACTGTTGAGATTATTTTTAATCCACAACTAAAATAAATGTTCGATTTCAACTTCAAGTTGCCTAATGATAATTTTGTTATTATTAGACATAATATTTTTATCCAAAATTTACAGTCCATGATGTTAAAATAGAACATAATACATTGACGATCAATATAAATATTAAATTTTAATAATTTATAATATTAGTTCTTTTTATCAAATTGAATAATTTGAATAACAATCATATTAAATCATAATTTGTTGAGTATCTTTATGTTAATCCGCACATGCTGCGCACTATATACATTGATCATTCGACGATAGAGATACAACTTTTACCAATGAAAATAAGGGAGTTCTTATCGTAACAAATATGAAGAAGGTTTTGTAGAAAACACCAACGAAGAGTGTGATCAGACCAATCCCTACCACACCAATGATCCCAACCAAAAGACATGATATGGTGGACCTCTACACATATGCATCAACATCAGTATAAATAATTATGAGATATTAAAGGATTATTTTCTTTGAATGATTAATTAAATTTAAGAAACATTACACAGAGGTCTTTCTCAGAATCAGATGGAATCGGATGATATGAGGAAGACGGTCAAATAGATAGCTGACAATACCAAATAGACCGCAGAAGATTGAAACAAGATAACTATTATCCTTGTTTACAATACCATAGAAAAACCAAACATATTGTTTACGTCTACGATTTAACATAAATTCATATAGGATATGCTATTCATTCATCTCATTTTGACAGTAGACTTTTCGATTTTTGGTTTCCTTTATAACTGAAAAATGAATCTTGGGTAGATTACATCAGATTTGGGATTAGTCCGGTTTGGCTGAACTTTTTTGTTAGAAGTTGACATTTTTGTTTAAGTTTGGGTTGGGTTGGATTCAGTTTGATTTGGATTGGATTTAGTTTGGTTTGGTTTGTTTGGGTTTAGAAAAATATTAACCAAAATCAACTGAAACTAGTTTGTTTCTGTTCGGTTAAGTTTGGTTTAGTTTGGTTTTCATCAGTTTGGTTTTGTTTGTGTTTGTTAGCTCAATTGAATTAGTTTTTAGTTTTGTTTTAATTCAGTTAAAAAGATATAATTTGTAAAAAATAAGAAATAAAAATTATTTGATACTAAATTATTATTTCATAATTATTTCATAAAATCAAAATTATAATAAAAGTCTTGAAGACAATTCAATAAGTTATATAATATTTTTGAATTTAATATAAAAATTATAGGTAGTTTTTTTTTGGTTTTGATGATAGTGTTTGAAATTTATATTATATTTTTTTGTTAATTATGTTTGTTCTATTATTTTAGAAGTAAAATCTATATAACACATGTAAATTAAATTGTTAAATATCTTAAATTTAAATATATTTATATTATATTTAAGTAATCTAATTAAATAAATACATGGACTAGAAAGTGACAAGTTGAAGAGCATGTGTCAGCTGTACGGTGAATATGGGGAAGTCTACCACAACTACAAGCTGAGCTGCCGTGGAATACCCCATAGCAGAACTAGAAAACTCCATATTCTCCATTTGGGGACTGAGAAGAGAGTGTTACAGTAACCAAGAGAAAAATATTTTTCTTTCAAGATACAATACCCTACACAGTACAAAACTACAAACCCTTCTCCAAAAGCTGTTGAAACTTTTGAGATCAAGCTTGTACCTTGCAAGGTTGTTTCCTTTCTCGTTACTATTGAGAAAAAAAGAACTGAAATGTATTTATTAATGGGCCGAATTTAATTGATAATGGGCTACTCTTATCAGTAAATAAGCCCAGCAAAAGCTCCAGAAACCCTAGTCCCCAACTATTTATTCGTTCCTTACCGCCGATTCTAGGGTTTTCACACTTCCAATCAATCGGCGAGACTTCAAAGATGGCGACACAAATCAGCAAGAAGAGAAAGGTGAAGTTCACGCTCGATCCCTTCTCCTTCCAATCAATCTCTCTATCGTATTGTGGAACCATTTTCAGTAACCGTGTTTATGCGTTTTCGTAGTTTGTAGCGGACGGTGTGTTCTACGCTGAGCTGAACGAGGTTTTAACCAGAGAGCTTGCGGAGGATGGTTACTCTGGTGTGGAGGTTAGGGTTACTCCGATGAGGACTGAGATTATCATCAGAGCCACACGTACTCAAAATGTTCTCGGTATGTACTCAAAAGCTAACCTTCTTTTTTAATCGAAAGGTTGTGACTTTATATGTTATTTGGGTATTTATTTATTAGGTGAGAAGGGAAGGAGGATCAGAGAGTTGACATCTCTTGTGCAGAAGAGATTCAGGTTTCCTCAAGACAGTGTTGAGCTTTACGCTGAGAAGGTGACCAACAGAGGTCTCTGCGCTATTGCTCAGGCTGAGTCTCTTCGTTACAAGCTTCTCGGAGGACTTGCTGTCCGCAGGTATATACATTTCTCTGTTTGTTTTTTTTACTATCGCTCTGTTAGGTGTTTGAACTGAGATAGTTGATTTGGTAGTTCGTTATGCATATGACGGAGATGTCAGATTACTTGATAGGGTATCGTTTATGTCTTTGTAAAACTTTAGGCTTACTGAATTGTAGGGACTTTGCTGTTTGGTAGGTATATGTTGAGCGTTGTAATTTGATAGTATGGTATCATTTCTTAATAAGATGCGGATGTTAATATTGGAATGATCTTGTGCTGTATAGGGCTTGCTATGGTGTCTTGAGATTCGTCATGGAGAGTGGTGCTAAAGGATGCGAGGTGAGTACACATCCCCTGTATTCTCTAATTGTTTTTGATCTATAAAATATCATCTTAACACAAATGGTTACTGTCAGGTGATTGTGAGTGGAAAGCTTCGTGCAGCACGTGCCAAGTCCATGAAATTCAAGGACGGTTACATGGTTTCCTCCGGTCAGCCAACCAAGGATTACATCGACTCTGCTGTCAGACATGTTCTGCTTAGACAGGTTTAGTGTGTTTCTTCTGACTCCCTTGGTTTCACCTAAACCCCAAGCAATGTCTAATCTAAAGTCTGGTTGAAACTCTCAAATGTGCAGGGTGTTCTCGGAATCAAGGTGAAGGTCATGCTTGACTGGGACCCTAAGGGAGTAAATGGACCAAAGACACCACTGCCTGATGTTGTCATCATCCATGCTCCCAAGGAGGAAGATGTCAACTCTGCACCTGTTCAGGTTGCTGCTCCGGCTGCCCTTGCACCGGAAGCTCCCCTCACAGCAGTAGACTACCCTGAGATGATCCCAGTCGCCTAGAAGAAAGAATCTCTTTTTACTACTATGTGATTTTGCTCTGATAACTTTTCTGCTTTTTTTTGACAGTTTATAGTTATATCGTATCTTCGAATCGGACACCTTTCTTCAAATCTTATTTCTAAAAATGTTCCAACTTTTTTATCAAGTTAATTACTTTAATCATTTCTAAAAAGTAACTACTGCATTCATTACTTGCACCCTACTACTGCATTGTTTCTCTCGCACACATTTGATCGAATCATTGATTCGTTTCGTTAACGTGGCCCACAAGTTGCCATACTAGCAGAAACCAATTAATTCGCCAACCAATAATTGATGCTTCTTTTTGAAGAAACCAATTACATCTTCTCTATTTATAATCTGTCTTCACCATTCATTCCCGGTAAGAGAAAGCCCTTGCAAGAAGATAACTGGAGAAAGAGAGAGAGATGGGTTGTATTCACTATGAGTCAGCAGATCCACGGACACTTCCTGTCCAAGAGAAGCCAAATGACGAAACTTTCAACACAGTCTTTCAAGAACACGAGGAGCAAGGAGGAATCCAAGAAGCTTGGTCGGATATCAAGAACCGCGGTGGAAACGTTGGAGGTTATATCGCCGGTGAGAGTAGACACAAGCTTGAGAAGAGGAAGAGCCAAGTGTTGCTGGAAGGTTACGTGGAGGCTCAAGATGATCAAGAAGATCTGACGAGAGCCAAGAGCTTGACGGATGATGATCTTGAGGAGCTAAAAGGTTGTTTAGACCTAGGGTTTGGGTTTAGCTACTACGAGATCCCTGAGCTCTGCAACACTCTGCCTGCTTTAGAGCTATGTTACTCCATGTCCCAGAAGTTCTTAGATGATGATAAGAAAACCCACCAAGAGAACTCGCCGCTGCCGCCACCGACGACCACGACCAGTCCAGTTGCTAACTGGAAGATCTCTAGCCCTGGTAATGAAATCTCTCGAGTTATATAGATAGTTTTGTCTCTGTTTTCTCTCGGGTTAGTGTAAACATTTTTGATTCATGTGATTATAATGAAGAACCATTTCTTGATGGTTGATTCAGGTGATAATCCAGATGATGTAAAAGCTAGACTCAAGTACTGGGCACAAACCGTAGCTTGCACTGTCCGGTTGTGTAGCTGAACAAGAATCATCATCATCATCTTGTCTGAACATATATTTGGTTGAACCAGAAAACATCTACTGATTAGACTTTTCTTTGCATGAATGAAGTCTCTGCCAACTTTAGCTGAGAATAGACCTGCATTGTGTCCATGGAGAAACTGGCTTGGCTTTTTTACTTTTTTACTCCTATGTAAGTGTAGTAATAATATCCTTAGCCTAACGTTTGTAATAAACCGGAAATAAATGTGTCATTGTTACTAAATAAAAACTTTCCAACTCTTTCTCTACAATCCCTCTGCGTATTGAGCTTTAAGTACAATAAGGGTTGCTCTAAAGTCCTCTTGTTTCTTTTTTTTTTGTCTGAGGTAATTGATGTAACATCTGAGAGTTTTGATCTTTTGTATGATTTCATGATCTTGATGATGGTAACGCTCGTGACTTTGCTTCAGTTACAAGATGCCAAAAGAAAGAAAGAACATGTCCTTGCTTGTGATTCTATCTTTTTTTCTTTCCTTTCCGGTTTGTAGGAAAGAATCATAAACTTTGTGGTCAGTAGTTGTGAACACGCTTTAACGTGTCGTGTACGATAGGACAACATGTGGACAAGATACTTTCACGTGTTCTGTTACGTATCCAACTGTACTATTAAGCTAGTAGAATTTATGACTCAACGTCATGTCTTTTTTATAAAGTTTGAGCGTTATGACGAGTCGCATGATAAACATGATTAAACTCATCAATGAAACGACATGTCACCAACGAGAAGACAACATGTTTATTCAAAACGCAGATTCAGAGAATAATAGTTTGTTTGCAAACATGGTGGGATTCTTAAGGAAAAAAAAACAAATATTCAGATAACACGGTTCTTAAAACTTTTGATGATGATTCAAGAAGAAGCCTGTCCCAACAGAGTTTGAATGTCTTTCTGCACAAATCCAAAAAGACCGGTTATGAGTGATGAAAGTGTGAGGATTCCGGTTTAGGAGAGAACCGGGGCTTGGTACACATACCTCGAATTGAAGAGGAGAGGTTCTGGGAGAGTATCTCTGGGAGACTTTGCCGTCAGGAGAAACCAAGAACTTTGTGAAGTTCCATTTGATTGCATCAATAAGCAAACCTCCTTTCTCTGCTTTCAAGTACTTGTATAACGGCGCCGTGTTCTTCCCGTTCACATCCACCTACATTGCCATCAATGTTTCTGTCAAATGTTTTTATATAAGAGAAACTAATCTTATACACTATTTAAAATATTGACTGGACACGAATGCTGTTGTATAAGGATCGTAGCTTGGTAATTTGGATTAGTGTGTGATTAGTAGAGGTTGTAAGACCATCTCCAATCATCTTTACATTTGTCTCTATAATAACATTTAGAGTCAAATCTACTTTATCCTACCTATATTTCTTACTTTTAAATAGTAGATTTCTATCTTTTCATCACTATATAAATTTGAGAATACCTTAGAATATAAATAAAACACAATTTTTTTCAAAAAAAATAGCACACAAAAAGAAAAATCTCAAAATAACACTAATTATATTATTATTTTTTTGCATTTTGGTTTGAGTTTAGTGATTGTAGTTTAGTATTTAGAAAGTAATGTTAGAATTGGAGTTTAGGATTTGGAGAAATTAAGTCATTTTACCTATTTTAAAGATTATTTTTCTATGTGGTCTTTTTAGCACTATTTTTTTTGTGCGATATAAGTCATTTGCCCTATAATTTTTACCGGATTATGAATTTTGTTGTAGAAGGGTTGTAGCTTGGTAATATTGATTAATAGAGTTTGTAACATGTCATAGATTTGATAAAAGACAAAAATTAAGTACCTTGTCAAAGATAGGGAACTCAGCTTTGAACCTTGTGCAGACAGTTTGCTG
>NC_079513.1:19626739-19626874 GCF_000801105.2 Raphanus sativus | reverse complement strand
AATCTCTTCATTGTTTCCCGGTTCTTGTCCCAAGAACTGATTGCATGGGAACGCTAATATCTCCAACCCTGATTTTTTTTTCCAGTTTATTAACATTATATTTCACAAATTAAATTTGAAAAACATACTTTGTAT
>NC_079513.1:19620921-19626639 GCF_000801105.2 Raphanus sativus | reverse complement strand
ATAGAGCAATAAAACTATATAGCGAGATGAAGTTTGCATGAGCAGATGATGGTTAAAATTTCATACCTATGAAACTACTTAGGTAGAAATTAGCAAAACCAACAATAACATAAAAGATAATAGCTAGCGTTTGGATCCACGGCCACGCGAACCATGTTTTCCTTTCCCTTGTATTGCCTTCCATTCCAAGTCTTAGTCTTGGAATTTGATAGGAGATTTGGTCTCTCTCTCACCTCTTGTCAAGCTGAGAGCTTCATCTATGTCACCTAGCACAAAAAAACAAGAAGGATTCTCGAAGTTGGCGTTAGGTGTTTGTGGTTTCGGGATCAACAACTGAAGTGTTTTGAACCTCCTTGTTGATATAATCCTCCAGTTGTAATCCTCTAGTTGATAATTCAAAGTTATTAAAATATTACACACTGTTTTATGTCTCTGCTCCGGACAGTAATTATTTCTAGATCGGCTACTGCATTCTAAAGAGCATTCCCATAGAGATTCTTGGTCAAGGTATCTCAAACAAACAATTTAAAGTTTGAAATTATTCCGCATAAGCAGTTTCTATAGCATTTTGTTCTCATCCAAGGAAGTTCGTTTATTATTTTATTTTATTTTAAAAACCCTCAGGGAGTCGGAACTGCGTGCAGTCTGTACACCTTGGTGAGAAACTGCACCCAGTTTCTTTGAACCGAATCGAATAGAAAATTTTTAGTGACCGGTACCGGTTTATTTCGGTTAATATCATCAATCATCCTTGGGGGTTGAGTTGACAAGAGAGAGAGAGAACCGAAAAAAAGAAATCTAGACATTGGAAGGAAAGCAAAATACTCAAAGAGACCTTGAGAGTCCGAGACCGAGTTAACTCGCCAGATTCAGCGTAAGCTTTTCTTTGTTGAGATCCCTACCTAGATCACAGATTCGTTCGTGTGTCTTTTCCACTCATGGTGTGATTAATGAATTTGGAAGGGTGTAGTGTAGATCAAATGGCTGGGGTTATGCAGAAGTTCCTAGTTGCATCAATGTTCATGTGGATGCTTCCTATTGCCATCTTATACGCTTTCAACCATGATTTGCTCCCTGGTAAGCACCAATTGTGTGATACATCTTCGATCTTTGATGTAGAAACCTAGTTATAACTGTTGGTATTATGAAATTTCAGTTTAATTTTTATACAAAACCTTGATGCGGGTTTTAGGTTAGAAACTAGAGGGCATTGTTTTTGCTAATTACTTATCCACCTTTGTATTGTCTTTCACATTTTGCTATTTAAGTCTGTCGTACAAATATGACCTGAATATCTATATAACTCATGATCATAAGTTTAGTCTTGTTGATTCAGAGTTATTGGATTGTTGTCTTGTGGTAAGAGGTTCTATACTTAAAAGCATTTTAAACTGAGTTAACCCAGAACCACTATCTGAAGAATTTAGGGAAAAGAGGAACTCTTCTCTTCATTATTTTCCTTGCAAAACCATCTTTAGCCTGAAATATTCTTTTAGTGAAATCTAATTTAGGAAAATAGCTGATTGTTGGGATTGGATCTGACGAGATTAGAAGATTCCTTTCTGTAAAAAACAATCAGTCAGAATTAGAACTTAAAGTTTTTAGGTATCATTGAAAAGAGTTGGAGCTTGAAACCTTTGAGATTGAAGTGCTACAAGAGTCTGTGCTATGATTTTGACCTTAATTCTTGTAACAAAGGCATTTTAGCCTTTTACATCTAATGTATTTTTGGCTTAATGTCTCTCTCTTTCTCTCACAAAGTTCTATGCAGAATTTTTCCCAGCTTTAGTTTCTGTAACAACATAGGTACCTATCTCAGAGTTCTTACCACCTCTTACATTGCTCTGTTTAAATCTTCTGACAGGTTCGACAACATTGTCCCCACACTCTCTTACACTTCTAAGTGGATTTCTTGCGGTGGTATCAGTCAATGTAGTGATTGTGTTCTACATCTGTCTGGCCCTGAAAGAACCTGTGGATAAACACAAGCCAGACGCTTCGTTTGTCGCAGAGGCCAAAGATAGTGTGAAGAAACTGACATCAGGATCAGGAGTCCCAAGCACTGACCCGGCACTTAAGAAACAAGAGTAAGAGGTTACCACATCCCATTTTCCTTAAAACAAGGAACAGCGCTGATGTTGCATCTGATGGCGAGCATGTTTCAGGTTCTTGAAATGTATTTCCTATAATTTGTAGAAATTCTTGGCTGGTAGATTATCCTCTGTTGTGACATTTGATGGTTTTGGGGTTTGGTTTTAAGCAAAAGAAACTGCAATGTTCATGTTGAACGGATACGATAGCTAATGTTTTAGGGACAAAACTGTGTTTCCAGTTGGTGTTCCTTCATTGCAAGGATGCTAAGCGAATTTTACGGTTACAATTGTTTACTTGTAAACATATCTTCAGCTTTTACAATTCTGGTTGAAATTGAAAAGCTAACCAGGTCTAAAGGAAAATGCTGACAAAGGGTTTCTTATAGAAAGTATGAGAAATGATTACATTAGCATTATTAAATGATCCTAAATCATAAACCATAGGACTCAGAAGTAAGACCATCTCCAATGATTCATACTATTTTTCACTTTAAAATAGAATAATTCTATAATAAAGTTAGAGTTTACTTCAATGCTACTCTATTTTAGAATAAAAAATAGAGTAATAAACAAAAAGAAAAGTTACTCTATATTTAGAGTAAATCTATTTTTCATTCTATTATAGAGTGAAAAATAGAGTACCATTAAAGCAATTTTGCTCTAAACTCTATTTTAGAGTGAAAATAGAGTGGAATTGAAGATGCCCCAAACTTTAAAACTTGAGGAAAGAAGATATATTTGTTTTATACGTTTTAAAAAGGGTTTTTGTGATTTTTCATTTCCTGCGTTATTTTGGGACACTTGTTTTGATTATCTGAATTTTCTTTTGAAAAGTGTTTCTATAAATTATAAATTATATAAATATATATTTATATTTAATTTTAGGATTTATAGTTTAATGTTTAAGGTCTATAGTGTGAGTCAGTGTTGTTCAGTCCAATAAAACTAAACCAAAATAGGAAATTTGATTTAAATTTAGTAATATAATATAAATTTTACAATAGCTATTATTTAAAAACAGCAGTATATAATTATATACCATTTGACTATAGACTTATCACATTGGAAGAAATGAATAATCGACTAATAAATTTTTATCAAAACGGATAAATCGAAACAAACCAATTGATTAAAAAATGGTAATAGGTAGTAGTGTAGTTATATATAAATTATACTCTTCTGTTTTTGGATAAGTGTCATTTTGACATTTTTCACACAGATCGAGAAAGCGTTGGAAATATATGTAAGTTATTATTATTTACACCTCTCTGACCAATAGTATTTGAGATAAATAAAATTATTTATAAAATCAATGCAGTTTGTAATTAATTTTCAGATGAAAGTAAATATAATTTGCATTAAAACTGTAAAATAATATTTTTATGTAACAATAAAAGGAGTTAGAATGACACTTAGAGCCTGACTGGTTTAACCGCAGCGGTTGCGTTTCTAGTTGCAGGAGTTTACGGGTGCGGGTGATTGCGGTTTCAAGCGTTTTCTAGAGATTTCTACGACTGGTACAGCGGTTAGTAATTATTACGTTTGCGGGACTCTTATGACTGGTAAACTACCAAACGCAACATCTGTTAAATAATAAATTAACAATATTTACATTATATATAATTATAAAAATATTAAAAATTATAAAGATATAATAAATATAAAATTTATATTTATAAAATCATATTATTAAATTTTAAAAATTTATAGAAAATATTTTGGTTTGAAATTTTTATAATATAAATTAAAATATAATATGTATACATTTTACAATTTCTATTATTTCAATTTAAAAATTTTATTGGATATTTTTAGTATTATTTTCATTTATTTTGTTTTTAAAGAAAAAAAAATTATTCTTCCGCAACCGCTCGCAACCGCAAACGCTAGCTGGAACCAGCTTTTGATTTTAAGAGGTTCGGAGCGGTTTAAAACGATTTGTAGCGTTTTCTATGATTGTTTCGAAACGCCAACAACTGCTGCGAACCGCAAAAGTTGCATTTGCGGGTGGTAGCGGAGAAACCAGTCATGCCCTTATTATGAAACAGAGAGGTTATAACGTAAGCGGTAATATTAAGTTTAAACTATTTATCAATGGGAATTCGGCCAAAAAAACACTGAACATGGCAAGAATGACCAAAAGAAATATGGACTCGAGGCTGGCCAAAAAAGCCTAAACTTTTGTTGACTTTTATCAGTTTATTAAGAAACTTTGGTTGACCGACCAGATTAAGACACCGTTAACTAACAGTTAAGACGGTGGTTAATCAACGTTAAATACAATCGTTAAGTAAAACGACGTCGTTTTGAGATGGAATGAAACGACGTCGTTTTACCTATTTTTATTATCAAAAATATGTTGTTCACGTGGATCAAACCTAAGAACTCATGGCCAAATGACAAGGTTTCTTACCACTAGACTACTGTCACTTTTAAGTATATCTATAACATGTTTTTTTTTATTGAGTATCAAACAAATCTCGAAAAATCTAAATTCTTTTTTAAAAAATTCCAAAAAATCTTAAAAATTCAAGAAAATTCTGAAAATTAAAATTGAAATTATAAATATTTAAAAAAAATCAAAACATTATTTTTTTAAATAAAAATTAATGTATCTAAGATCATTTGATTTTTTTATCTTAAATACATTAATCATACTTTTTTATAAATTAATATATTTGAGATAAAATAGAAAAATGATATTTATCACACTACAAATGTTTTTCATTTAATTATTATCATATTTTAGAAAAAAAATGTGACAATATCGTTTGTTTATTGTATCTTAATTATCATTTGTCTATTTTATCTTAAATACATTATTCATACTAAAATCTATAGTGTGATAAATATCATTTTTATTTTATATTACATACGTTAATTTATTTAAAAATATGTTTCAAGTTTTTTAATCATTAAATTTAATTCGTTGCATTTTTTGAATTATTTTAGATTTTTTTGAAATTTTTAATGTATTGATTTTTTTTTAAAACTTATTTTTAATTTCAATTTTAATTTTACTTTTCAGAATTTTCTTGAATTTTTAAAAAAATTTGGAATTTTTTAAAAAGAATTTAGATTTTTGAGATTTGTTTGATACTCAATAAAAGAAAACATGTTATGGATATTCTTAAAAGTGACAGTAGTCTAGTGGCAAGAAACCTCGTCATTTGGCCATGAGTTCTCAGGTTCGATCCACGCGAACAAAACGACGTCGTTTTACTTAACGATCTTTACAAACGTTGTTTAATCATTCTGTAACGGTGTATTTAATTAGCGAGTCAGCGATAACTTACTGATTAAAGTTTAAAGTCAAATATAGTTCGGTGTTTTTTTGGCCAACTAATATGTTCGTATTTATTATGGCAATTCGTGCAAAGTTCATGATTTTTTTGGCCGAATTCCCATATATCAATACTATTTAAATACTATTTAAATTTAAGACTTGTGTTTTTTGCTGTTGTTTTTATAAATTTAAATAAAATATTATTTAGACTTGTGTTTTTTGCTGTTGTTTTTATAAATTTAAATAAAATATTATTTGTTCTTTTATGTGTTGATAACTTATTTTTGATAAAATTTAATGTAATAATATTAAAATATAGAAAAATTTGTTCTTACTTAT
>NC_079513.1:19482622-19620821 GCF_000801105.2 Raphanus sativus | reverse complement strand
CCTTGTATTTATCATACAGAACATTGAGTTCCTTGTAGTTCGCATCCGTCAAGCCACTGCATTAATAAGAAAAATATTACTAAACTCCTTCTTGTTGATCATCAACTAAACCGAGTTGATCAATTACTAGTATTGTACTACAAGATCTTTTGTGTTTCATCATTCATTCATATATTTCTTGCAATCAAACCATAGCGTAGTTTTTTTGGTTGAAGAACTAGTTTGGGCTTTAATCTTCCCCTGATCCGATACGAGCCTATCCTACTACCACAGACATGGCTTAAACATTAATTCTCACCAAATTTTGAACTAGGACCATATATAGACCGAGTCCAACATTTGGGTTTAAACCACTGGTCTACCATGTCAGGGTTTCGAACTAGTGACCTTTAACAGAGTTCTTTGTTGAAATAATAGAGTTCTTACCATTTGGAGGCAACATTTACAATCAGAAGAGTTTTGCCTTTGAATTGGCTCAAACTCACATCCTTACCTTCAATATCCTGCCATGGTAAACAAATAATAGCATATAAACACAGAACTTTGAATATCTTCTTCGTGTTTCTACTTTTGGGATCGAAATGAAATTATTTTCTTCTTGTTGGATCTTTTTTTTTACTTTGTATGTTAATTAATAAACTGAGATCAAACATGATAAAAAGCCACACCTTGACGGTGAAGTCGTAGATAGACTTTGGAGATTCTTCCGCCATTTTTCGTCTCTCTTTGTGTTTTAGTTTTGAAGAATGAGAAGAAATATAAATATTATCAACATATGGAGATATGTGCAAGAACAAGACGCTCCAAGTGAGGAATCTCTTGTGACGAATTAGTGGTAGGGGGTAGCCATCCGTGATTTCATATTTAATGTTTCCCCGTTTTATTTTATATTTTGCCTTTTCTGCCTTCCTTTCGTTATTCGGTACATGAACGAAAATACTTTTTGTTTAGCTTATAAAGAATTCGCTTATTTTCTCAAACAGAAAGGAAATATATGATTTTATGGTTGAAGTTTCAATTATCATCTCTACACAAAATTTGATTGCATATTAATGGAATATGAAACAAATTTTGGTAAATGAGAATTTGATAAATTACTATATCCAAAATTCAAGAAAAAAAAATAGACGGTGGTTTCAGTCTCAATTATGGATTGAATGATTATGGTATCCACATTTCGATCGGATTTTCTCTATTTTAGGATTATTCAAAGAGCTAAGACCTTAAATGTTTAGGAAACTAGAACTTTGATTTTCTTTAGCTGTCGCATGTGTCACGTAACAATAATATATACCAAACTTACTATAATATTTCGAATTCATCTCTTTTCTCAAAAAAAAAATATTTCGAATTCATCTCATGTAATACAGAAAAATGTCATTAGCTAGAACTTTGATTTTCTTTAGCTGTCGCATGTGTCACGTAACAATAATATATACCAAACTTACTATAATATTTCGAATTCATCTCATATAATATAGAAAAATGTCATTAGCTAGTATATAGGTTTCAGACTTGTAATAAGATCCAGGAATTTAACAGACACTACTAGATTTTAATTAATAAAAAATCATTGATATATTGTATTTTCTCATCACTCAGAACACAAAACATAAATTTGAAATGAGAACAAAAAACAATTTTCAGAACCTAACAACCAGACTTGAAAAAACAGTATGTTAGGTCGAATCAAGTAGTTGGACCGACTTAATAGACATTTGGAGTACAGCTAAACTATACAAGACGATAGAAACTTTTAATATAATTGTCTTTATTCATTATACAAAGAACATTGAGAAGATAAACGTGCCCTCAATGCACAGATATGGTGTCAATTTATTGAGAACATTGTCTTTTATTCAGCTTTTACGTAACGCAACAGGAGTTTGCAGTTGGTCGATGCACAGATATGGTGTGAATTTAATGTCTCGCATATCTCCTTATCTCATATTCCGAAATTATATGTATGATTTGTTTATGCATATAACAACTTATTTAATTATTTTTCTACTTTTAAATATTCAAGACCAAAAAAAAAAAAAAAAAAATTCAAGACCAATGTCAAAAAAAAAAAACATTCAGGACCGAAATAATTCTTTGAATGTCTGAACAATTGTAACCTTTTAAATAAATAGTTAACGTATTTGCAAATAAACTAAGTGAAGTGAAAAGCAGACGTCGATGACGCTGCAATGATCTACAAAACAAGACTACAACCCCTTCTCCTTCCAGTTTCAATTCCTTCCCTGAAACTACTCCAATGCAACAGCTTCTGAAAATGAATATATTCAGACATATGTTCAACAGATAAAACACAATGCTCTGCGATGTAAAACATATTCACACCATTCATGTGGTTGATGGGGCTTGGTAAGAATCGAGCAGCGCAAACATTCACGATTCCTCAATACCATGCCGTGAAAAACTCATACGCACAAGTGTCTACAACGAGTTTCAGATTCTGTCTAAACTCAGAGAACGTCTCAGAATCATCCGAACCTTTTATTGGTTCTAACGATAAGAGATAGAACCAGTTTGGCACTTATAAAGCTCTTTAGCTAGTCTAGTGTACATCTAATGGGGAACTATATAACCACTAGACCACTTTGACTTATATGTAAACTATTTTATTTTGTAAATATGTATATGATACAATAAATGGGTACTCGGAACCGACCCAAAACCGGTGGTACCTGATCCGAAACCCAAATCAAAATCTACTAAGGGCATCATTATTGGTTTGTCCTAATGATGAGTCTTTAAGTTATTTAATTGTTAGTTTGTCCTAAGAAACTTTGCTAGGGACATTCCTTAAAACATAGATTATTGATAGGACTTTATTTGTTTCTTAAGTACATTCCTTGTTGCTGAAGATCTCTGTTCTTCCGCCTCTAACATCACTCCCCTCTAATTCATCTTCCAACACTTGCTAACATAAGAATGTAATCACAACACTGTTACCTTGGCACCATTGTTGGCCAAGAACCTAGCAGCACGAACACCACCGCTCCTGGCACCGATGACAAACAAATCAAAATCATAGCGAGTCTCAGTGGCTTCCTCCGCCGCCGCGTTACTAAGCTCTCCATGATTTCGCAGAATCAAGAATCTAAACCGGAGACGAAGATTGTGCCCAGATTCGGATTGTCTGTGGAGAATAAGGGGGAAGAGAAGATGGTGATGATGAAAGAAATGCCAGCTGGCGTCGTAGGACCAAAAAGAAAAGTCCTCTATTAAGGTATGTCCTTCATTTTCTCTCCTATTTTTGACTTTCTTTTGAACCTAAAATACATAAGGACGTGGGGGAAGGACCCCGGTAATCATGCTAAGTACTTATCCTAATTCTCTATACTACTGAAAGAAGAAGTGTTGATAAAAAAAATTTAAAAAGAATACTAAAAGGAAGAAGCTCTACAATAAATGAAGATCCACTAATTGACTTTAAAGTCTTAGGCCAACCAAACAAAAAGAAGAAGAATAAGAAGCTCGTCTTCAATAAATAAGACAATGAAACGTCATCTGCAATTTGGTTTATTACATCTATATTCTCCAGGAGTTTACTGACGATTCTGAGAATGGCCAAGAAACATTTCTTGCAGCCCCTTCTTCCTGGCTTCCACACTCACTTGGTACTTTTATCTGTCTCTCCCTTCTTCTATATCTGTATATGTTACTCTAAGAACGCAATCGAGAGGTGGTTTTGTATTATTTTTGCATGTTGCTTGCTTCAGACAATTCCTGTAGCCTTCTTCTCCAAGCATATACAAGGAAGAAATGATCAGAAGACCACAGCGAAGCTTAGATCAGACACGTCGGAGAAAACATGGGAAGTGAAGAAGACAGAAGATGAGGGCCGGAGACTCACTGATGGTTGGAAAGAGTTCGCTCTTGCGCACGATCTTCGAGTTGGTGACGTTCTCATTTTCAGACTAGAGAAAGATATGACTTTCCACGTTACACTATTTGGACCAAGTTGCTGCGAGATTCAATATGACTCGTCGTGTTTAGCCGACAAGAACAACATACAAAGTGAGTTCTGTTCTGAGAACTAACAAAGTGTACGCCTATATGTTGAAGTAGTTTTGACTATTTGCATGTTTCTTTTTTTTATTACAGGGAAAATTAATTTAAAGAAGAAGAATCCAAAAAGAGAAGCAGAGTGTTCTTCTTCAGATCCCTCTTGTTTCTTAGGGAATGTCATGCCTTCGACGCTACGCTATGACTCACTGGTATCCTACTCTTAATACTTACTAGTAGGATCTGTAGTTTGATCAGAAGTTCATGTTGTATTGGTAATGAATTTTCCAGAATCTTCCAATGAGTTTTGTGAGAGCAAATGGTCTAGAGACAAGATGTGGAGAGATTGTTCTGATGAATGAAAAAGGTAGATCATGGACTCTAACTTTAAAACCAAGACAATGTGGAAGAAGTCGCATCACAGGAGGGTGGAGAGGTTTCTGTAGTGCCAATGGACTCAAGGCTGGTGATCTCTTCACTTTCAAACTCATCAAAAGAGGTGCAACACTGGTTCTTCTACTTAAGTCTCCCTCCCAACAAGAAGATGAGGGCTCAGAAGCTGATGAGGAAATAGAGTCTCTTTCCACAGAATCTGACAGCCATGATGAAGAGAGCAACCAAGATGAGAAAAGGCGTATATCAATATGGAAAGCTTCATCTTCACCATCCCTAAACAGATTTGTGACATTAACTCTTAAACCTTACAATGTCACAAAGTGTATACTGGTTAGTTAGTTTCATCATCACTCAAAGCCAATATTGTCTTCTTTTTTTTTCCATTCTACTGAGTTTGATCTTCTTTTTAATTAAATAAAAATCTTTATTGCAGTTTCTTCCCAAACCCTTCACAGATCTACATGGCATCACTGTGGGAACGAAAATGAGTCTACTGGATAAACAGGGTGTGAAGTGGTGTACGAAACTGCGTTCTGAAGGTAAAAGAATCAGAATGGCAGGAGGATGGAAGGGTTTCTTCAAAGCTAACTGTGTAAAGACAGGTGAATCAATCAAGTTGAAGCTGATTTGGGAAGATGACACAAGTTGTGTCCTTAAGTTCTACTCCAAGGTGGAGTAGCCATGGATAAAATGGAAACTGTTTCAGCTTTGCTTTAGTACCAAAGACAAACTGAAACAAATCAATGTTGCTCTTCTTCTTCTTCTTCTTCTTTTTTTAAGGTAAGATTTAACAATGGTTTGCTTGCTTAGTGTGTATTTTAAGTATGTTGTAGGATCTGTGTCATTTGACTGACCTTGGTCTAGGGTACTATTATTTCATGGAATCTCAACTTGTCACAATAACACTAAGACCAATGACAGGAAAGATTAAAACATCATACGAGAGTTATTTTTTTTTTTTGAAACACCCTTCTATTAATTCCAACCATAAGAGTTAGTTGACAGCCATAAAAGCTTCAACCTCCAACAAACAAAGTTTTGCTAGTCTATCAGCATTAAGGTTTTTCTCTCTCGAAATCCAAGAGAAACAGATTACATCAAACGAGCCAGCCAACTCTTGAATATCAGAAACAGATTACATCATACGAGAGTTATTATAAATCTTATATTTCAGTATAAACATCTTTATAAGAGATGATTATTATTTTCAGCCAAAGTTATTTCATAAAAACTAAAATGATGATTTTTGTTTTAATGAAATTTAATGTTACTTATTTCAGTACCTAAAACTCTTTTGAATTATAAAATATGATGTGTAAACAGTTGAAAAATATTACCATGTTAACTAAAATTGATTCAGCATTGCCTTTCATTGTTGACGAAAAAGAAATATTCAAAAGGGAAGTGAAACTCAGCTGTTTTTTATGAATAGCTAAGAATGTGTGGATGTTCTTCCCAGAAACAGCGTTCGATGATGTTGCAATGATCTACCACCACTTCTCCCTCCTGTTTCAGTTTCTTCCCAGGGACTACTCCATTCTCCACTGCTGCAGCTTCCTGAAAATGAATATATTCAGACAACTGTTTGACAGGTAAACAAACTACAAAGCTCTTCAATGTTCTTCCTAAGATATGGAGTTCTTTAGCCAGTCCATTTGTGGTATATCTTCTTTCCCAACACAGATTACGGAAAATGCTAACCTTTAAGCGGAAAACAGACGATCCCATTCGAAAGATTAGAGGTAGTGAACTGTATTGAATCCCAAATTGATGGCTAAGAAGCTCGTTTTTCTCTCGTGTTTGGGTTCCCTAGAAAAGTCATTCACAAAAGAGCAAAGATATGAAGAACAATTTTCAAGTGTCACTCATGAGAAATGAAAGTTTGTTTCCAGCGTAACAAAAGTACCTTTAAGTAATCTTGGGATTGAGTTTTGGTTTTTCCAGACTTAACAAGCATCCAGAAACATGTGTTATACTGATTATTAATATGGCCTGCCAACACAAGGAAAAAAAAACAGAAAGAAGACATGAGACTACTCATATAGTAAAGTTTCATTCAAAAGAGCTATATATGTTTCTAGACAATTTGAAAGACTTTATTTTACTCACAGTCAACTTGTCTCCAAGCCAGATAATCCAAAAGGATCTTGTGTGTTGGATAGCATACTGCTCGTCCATCGAATGATGGAGGGTACTTCAGTTCTTTGTGAGGGAAGAAATCTCTCCATTTTATCACATATGTGGATGTAAACAAGGATGCGATGGCTGATACTATTTGACTGCGAAACAATATCAGGAAATTAAGAACCAGTAGAATCAGGGAGATAGAGCCAAAACATGGTAGGGAAAAGAGAATTTAGTTTTAACCTGGAATGCCTTTTATAGAGCTCAGATTCTTTCTTCAAAACAAAGCTGGAATCAATGATAAGCTTTAATTAATACCTAAGATATTCTATAAAACTTGATATAAAAGAGGTTCAGAAATAAAGACCTGTACTCATCACTGACACCATAGGCAAACTGTATATCTTCGAACTCCTCGAGAACAGCCACTGCACATGAATTCATAAGTTTCAGAGCTTGCTCATCATTTGGCTTCTCAAATTCATGAACGTCAGAAAATCTACCAAAATCCAAGAAAGCTTCATAAGTTACATTTGTTACGTTGATTAGTAATTGAACTTTGTCATCTTATTGAAAATGCAAGTTAAGATTCAAGAACTAGAATACCCCCCTTGATTAAGGTAACCCACAACATAACATGAGCAAACACGAAGAGGCCAGCTAAAGAAGTATATCATTTGATGACATAGCTGAATCATAGGGAGCACATGGACTTGACTAGTCTAAGGCTTCAATGCAATATAATGTCCAACAAGGTTTAAGGAAACTTTAAGACAACAAAGTAAAGAATATTACCTGTGAAAGTGATGGCCGTCAATCCTAACCACGACCCAAGTTAAAGGTAACAGTTTGTTCTCAAACTCAAACGACCTAACAAAATCTGGTTCGATTCTGCCAATATCTTTCGTGAAGTGACCAAGCTCATTACAGAGGGAGGGATGCTCATTCCAAAAGCTTCTGGCAGCAATATTCTCCGAATGTACTAAAATAGCCTTTCTCCTCAATCTTTTTATAGGATTGCCATTCTCATCATGCTTTACAGTTTCTTCTACCTAAATGAAGTTTAATGAAAGTATTATAATAAGTTTTGATGGATAAACCAATATTATGATCAACAGCAAGCGAGAAGAATTGAAAAGGGAGTATATTAAAACAAGCATAAAAAAATAAACAATCACCTTTGTCTTGAAAAGACATGATCCTTGGCGAAACAATTCAGGAAGCGTCTTGTAATTGATACCAAATTTCTGAAAGAGAAGCTCATTTTTCTGCTGCTTTTGTGTACCCTGCAGGTACCAACGAAAATAGACAAATAGTGTTGATCAAACAATGAAACATAATCACTATTAATAGAAAAACAGGCGATGGATGTAAGGAACCATATAGTCATAATGATAAACACATTCCATGACCAAAGCACTAACGACACACCTTAAGAATCTCTTGTGTTTCACTTATGGTCTTTCCACTTTTAACTAACATCCAAAAACAAGTTTCATACTGATTCTTGGCGTGGCCTGTAATGAAGAAACGGAATCTGTTAGTATCAACGGTATCTGGAACAGAAATTATCATGAAGGTGTGACAAGTAGAATGTTTGTGAGGTCAGAGTGCCTTACAGTCCTGTTGTCTCCACGCCAGATAAACTTGAAGAACCTCTGGCGATGCACAACTTACAACTTTCGAGCTAAAAGAAGGAGCATATTCTAATTTTCTTTGGGGAAAGAACTCTTCCCATTTTGTTACATACGCTGCAGCAAAGAAGGAAGCTACCAACGACAAAATCTTACTGCATATTAGAAACAAAAACAAGAAAGTAAAAAACTACTGAGTCAATCAGAGAACTGAAAACCACATATCATTATGCAAAATGTTTTTCTTATATATCGATCAAGTTTTTAGACGTATCAAATCAATACCTGGCTCGTCTCTGGTAGAATCTTGACGTTTTCTTGAATACAAAGCTACAAAAAGACAATTTAAAGGCGATATATACAAAGAATGAGAGGGAGTGTGACTGCAAAATCAAAGACAATAAATAAATAAAGCCAACAAGGTGAAATTGGGAACCTGTATTCGTCACTGTATCCATATGCAAAGACGATATCAGGATACTCTTCCAAAACGGCGGCAGAACATGAATTCATCAGATTGAGGGTTGCTTCATCATTAGGCTTCTCAAACTCATGAACTTGAGCAAATCTATAGTGGTTTAAGGCGGTAAAAAAAAAAAATTAAACATTCTCGGCAAATAAATATAAAATACATCCTTGATTAAAGTTCAAGTTCCACGAACAATGTGAAACACTATCGACTCAGTGAGTGAACAACCTAAGGACATAACCATAACCAATACTAATATAAAAGCAGAAGCTTCATCATATCGTTCCTTTACACAATCTCCACACACCATCAGCAATGACATTCTATAGATAGAATAAAAGTTGAGAGCTTTTTACCTAGAAAAATCACGACCATCGATCCGAACAACGATCAGATTAGGAAACATGACTTCGTCTTCAAGTTCGAACGACTTGACATACTCGTACTTGCTATTCGCCATACTTATCCACGTTTTCAAACCCAAAAAGAAAAAACTTATCTGCTTTCTTTTCTTCTTCTTTGATCTCTCTACTCTTCACTTTTTTGAACTTTTCACAGTTATCAGAAAACGAATTACAGTGGAGGAGGCGACGGCCCTTCTCCTCGGCTGGGCTTGTTCGAGAAATCGTCTCCAATGCCCGTGGAAGAAAAATTTAAAGCCATGATATCCTCGTTATAACGAGATTTCATTTTACAATTAAATTTAAATCGAAAAATGAGTGAAATACTAATAAGCCAACATAAGTGATGATATTTACAAAGGAAACCAGGGTCAAATCCACCCGAGACCCACTCATCCAATAACCCGTCTGATTTATATGGGTAATACAACTAAACCAACTAAACCAACAAAATCCCTAAAAGCAAACGCGATTTCTGATCGAAATCGCTTATCTCACCTCTTTTTTTCTCTTCCTCTTTATCTCTATCGCGAAAGAGAAACTATGACAAGAGGCTAAGACGATTCCTCCTCCTTCGCCTCTCCCCCAGCTCTGCTCGATCTCCACTCTTCTCTCCTGCCGCTTCTCTACCGCCGCCGCCGTTGTCTGCTTAAACCAATCACCTGACGTATCCGTAAGTTGTGGTCTCAGATCTCCGCTTTGAGCTTTCTTTTGGAAGTAAGTTCTAATGGATTTGCAATTGAAATGCATTGGTATATAATGCATTCCAATGGTTGAATGAGAATGTATAGGCAGTAGAATTGGAGAATGTATAGGCATCTCGCTTCTCATTGGACTTAGATCGACCTTGTTCATGATAATTGTAGTATAACTGTATAACTCGGGACAACTAATAGAACTGTGGATAACTTTAACTGTATAACTCGGGACAACTAATAGAACTGTGGATAACTTGGTTTGTTCTGGTTTGGGCAGGATACAATGAGCAATCATGTAAGTGGTATACCTGGTAGTCCGGAAAAGAGCTACAAGATGATGTATAGCTATTTGTACATGTTAAAGCAAGTGAATCCAGGAACAAAAACTTGTGTGAAATTGGATGATGCAAGTAAATTCAAGTACCTCTTCATAGCTTTGGGAGCTTGCATTGAAGGGTTTGCATTTATGAGGAAAGTGATAGCTGTGGATGCGACATCGCTGAAGAACAAATATGGTGGTGTTCTAGTTTTCGCGGAAGCTCAAGATCCTAATGGTCAAAGTTATCCACTTGCGTTTGCAGTACTAGATAGTGAGAATCTTACTAGTTGGACTTGGTTTTTCGAGATGCTTAAAAGTGTTATACCAGACTCTTCTGAACTGGTTTTCATGAGTGAAAGAAATCAGAGTCTGATCTTCGCTATAGGAAGCGTGTTTCCAGAGGCTCACCATGGGCATTGTTTATGGCATTTGAAGGAAAAGGTGAAATGGCATGCTGGTAACGTCAACAAGGTTATAGTCGGACATAAATTTATGGAGTTGGGCAGATATTACACGGTGGATGACTTCAACTCTGCTTACGACTCATTTGAAAAAAGATATCCTGCTGTGTACAAGTATGTGCAGGAACATACTGAAAAGGACAAATGGGCAAGAGTTTTTTTCCCACGTGACAGGTACAACTTCGATACAATCAACAGTGTGGAATCAATGAAGAGCGTGTTTAAAGAGGCAACGACGTGGGCATTAATACCAATGTTGGATTGTATCGTCAGGAAATTCTCTGATTGGTTCACTCAACGGAAGGAAGCTGTTTCTAGATCAATCGATACAAGCCTGGTGCCTCTGGTTGAGAACTACTTGCACGGTCTATGGGATGTTGCACAAAAGCTATCTGTACGGGAGATTAATAGTTATGAGCTTAAGTACGAGATCACTGACACTGCTGGAAAGATGTTTTGGGCGAGCTTGGTTGAAAAATCTTGTACTTGCAAGGTGTGGGATTATGAAAAGTTTCCTTGCCTGCACGGACTGGCAGCTTACATCTATTTCACTACGAATGTTGATGGCGGCCTTAATATCCATGAGCTGTGCTCAAAATACTATTGGACGGAATTGTGGGCTTTGGCGTATGACAGGACACTTTGTGTTGTGCCCGACATGTCTTCTTGGAATGTACCAGATCAGATTAAGGAGGTGAAGATCATACCTCCGGATCGCATCAGGAGGAAGGGAAGGAAAAGAGTTGGATGAATTTGAAGTGATGAATTTGGAGTGATGAATTTAGCTACTTTATCGTGTTGTATGCTTCGGAAAACTTTATTTTGTTGTACTTTAACTTTAAGTGTTTTGTTCGAGAACTATGGATTACTACGGAAAACTTTGGTATTACTACGGAAAACCAGTAATCTTAACACAACATCACATTAATTAGGAGATAGTCTTTAACACAACATCACACAATTCCACAAATCCAAACATAAGGCTTATTGCAGAAACTAAAGGAGATCTGATCTCAAACTAAAGACACAAATCCAAACAACATAAGGCTTCTCATTTACGGGTAAGAAGGTCCTTAAGCTGAGCAATTTCTTCAGCCATTTTGTGCATCTCTTCAGCCATTTTGTCCACATCCTGCCTTAAGGAGCGAACCTCTTCCTCAACCCCGAGAACCCATGGTTGACGGAAGTGGAACCCATCATTCTGCAAGTTTCACATGGTTGCACTCAGTTTGACATTTTGCATAAGTTAAGGAAGTAGATAAAATGTAAATTACCTTGTACTCATTACAAGTGAAGTACCTTCGGCCTGGTAGAAAATCCTTATCTGTTGGATTAGTAGAAACCTCGTCGACGATTCGTCCCCCACATGGGCACGAAGTTGGAATCCCGTGTTCAGCATCGCAAATAAACTGAAGCATGTCAAAATGTTTCTTCATCTTCTTCATCTCCTTCCTTTCCTGATTCTCAACCCATGGATCCATTTGCGAAAGGTGATAGAGAGACGAGGGGATTCTCTGGGAGAGGAGAAGGAAGGAATCGAGGAAAAGAGAGAGAGAAGAGAGGAGAGAGAAAAGAGAGAGGGAAATGGGAATCTATTTTTCCCTCGAAAATCCCGCCTTGACTCATAAAAGTCCGCCAAAAATTCTAAATTTTTTCGAAATCCCGCCTAATATATACACGTAGTTCTACTCAAGATAGTAGTTGTACAAAATTACCAAATAGTTGTACTTTCGGTGATTTTCAATAATTTTAGTATTACATGTAATTATAAAACACTTTTTTAGTTGTACAATAAAATATAAGATTCGAAAAGATGAATATTGGTGTTTTACGTAATAAAAGTGTGAAAACATATTTTATAATGGAATCTAATATTGAGTAATCACATATTTCACAAAATGTCTATGAAAGTGTATGTAGTGTGATGGGTTGTTTTTTTGATTGCAGAGTATAATATATTTTTTTCATGTTGAATATAACATTTTTTGACTACTAAAGATAATATTTCTTATTCTGATTTCCAATTTCAAACATTTTGATTTCGAAATTCGATTAAAGAAAGTCATACTAGTAATACAAAATCAGAAAATAGTTATCCATAGTAGTATTTGTATTTTTATTCTAGAAACTAGTATTTATATTTATTTTTATGTATTTATTTTTTATTCTAGAAATTAGTATTTGTATTTTTTCTTAATCAAGATAATATTTCTTATTCTGATTTCCAATTTCAAACATTTTGATTTCGAATTTCGATTAAAGAAAGTCATACTAGTAATACAAAATCAGAAAACAGTTATCCATAGTAGTATTTGTATTTTTATTCTAGAAACTAGTATTTATATTTATTTTTATGTATTTATTTTTTATTCTAGAAATTAGTATTTGTATTTTTTCTTAATCAAGATAATATTTCTTATTCTGATTTCCAATTTCAAACATTTTGATTTCGAATTTCGATTAAAGAAAGTCATACTAGTAATACAAAATCAGAAAACAGTTATCCATAGTAGTATTTGTATTTTTATTCTAGAAACTAGTATTTATATTTATTTTTATGTATTTATTTTTTATTCTAGAAATTAGTATTTATATTTATTTTTATGTATTTATTTTTGATTCTAGAAACTAGTATTTATACTAAATGACAAATAAAGCAAAGTCAAATAAAACAAAGTAAAATTTTTCAATGTATCTATTTTTAAGTCTTTGATAAAAAAAATTATATGGTATTAAAGGACAAATAAAGTAAAGTCAAATAAAACAAAGTAAAACTTTTCAATAAAACAGGAGGTTCCATCTTCAATCGCCACAATCCTCTACTCATATTGTTTATTAACTTGATTGTCGCCACCATATCGAGTTATGGCTTTATCTCCGATTTCATCATCATTCGAATGGCACACCTCATAGTTCATACCTACAGAATTTCGTTTCCCCGCTTTTGAACTTCGTTTTGAACTTGGTTTGCCCGCTCTTGAAAGTTGCTCTGAGAGTTCTAACCTTTCGATGACCTCCACCAACAAAATGCGCCTACGGTTGTTTTTATCAAGGGACAAAAGATAACCACAAAGATCCTCCTCATCACAAATGACGAATTTCTCGTCACTCCCAACCAGCAGTGGAATGTAACTCAATTTCAACTTCACATTACATTCATCAAGCCCCACCTTTTTGCATATGCGTGCTTCTACCATTGAAAGATCTATCTCCTCCACAGCATGCTTCAACACTAAACAATACATGCGACCTTCACATCTGAAGTGTATGATGACGTTGTGGCTCATTGTAGCCTGCCAAAACCATTCAATACCATCCATTATACATTCGAAGTTATACATGTTTTACTAGTTCTACAATAATCATCAGTAATACTAGTTTTTTCTAGTTCTACTGTCGTACCCGTTTTGAATTTGAGGTTGAATCTACATTCAGCGCACTAGAATCGAACAATACAACCATTCTCCTACTCAATTCAACTAATAATGGAATCGTATAATAATAGATACCAGGATGCAACATCTAAATCCATTTTCTAAGCTCATTCAAGAGAGGAGCTTTGGAACCCCAAAACCGAGAGCCTCGTTCTCCTCTAAAACCTACCTCTTCGACCCTTAAACAGCGCCGGAAGACGACGGAGGACCGAATCGGAGTGAGGCCGGAGTTTGCCGGAGTAGCAATCAATCGAGCGATCGGGTTCCCTTTTCCAAAACGCAATCTCCTCAAACCGCAATCGTGCAATCGAGCTGCTGTCCGTACGGTCGGTATAGGAGATCGATATCTCCATTTCGTCGGTTTGATTTTTTTTTTTTTTCTAATTTTGATGTTTTCTTTATTCTAAGGCTAATTTCGTAATTTTATATGGTTTAATGAATATGAAGGATATGAAGATTAGTAAGGGATATAAGTGATTTAAATTTCCCTTCCAAGGGTAATGGAGATGATGTCTCGGCTTGTTCTGCCTTAGCTTTTAAAATTTAATTAATTGCAAAAACAAAACTTCTCAGCTGAACCGAACCGGAACCGGCTACCATAAACCGAAAGCTGGCCGCACCATCGCCGTGATTTCAAATCAATGGTTTAAAGCACACTTATTAGACTAGACCCTAGAGAGGCTTAAATTTAACCTAAACCGGAGGAGGTTAAAATAAACCTGAACCGGGGACCTCCGGTTAGGTGTATTCAGTGTATGGTTCGATTGGTTGAACTTCTCAACTCAAAAGTTGGCAAACCAGATTACACGACCGACCGGTTTTCCTCAACTTTCCGAACTCAATATTCCTTCCACTCTCTTTGTTATGACTTTCTTGTGGAAAGTGAAAACAATCGTTATTAACGTAAATATGTGTTTAGAACTAATCGAATTCAGAACAAATAAGATGAGAATAGATACATAAGCACAAACAAACGTAAAACACGTTATGTGGATCTTCAACTCAATAACTACCACTCTAACTACTAAGACCTTGTCTAAACTCTCAGACTATACTTACTTCTTAAACTGTAACAAAACCTGGCTCAGAGATGTTACACATACGTTTTTGTAGTCTCAACCATGCTTGCCACACGATTCAAACGCATAACATTCACCAAAGTATTCATTCGCAGAGCTTATGAAAACCGTGCATAAAAGAGGAGTTATATATGCAAAAGATTTAAGCAACCAGACAGACACCTTATCACCAGTATGAACTCCAAAGTATATTTGTATCTTTAGACTTCTCTTCGCAAGTCATAGTTCAAAGAACAGATTTGTAAGTCTTAACTAAACTGTTGTGTGTCTATCTAGCTTGACCTGTAGGTGGCCAAGTGGGTTGTTTCCATGCTTTTGCATAAGAGATCGCTTGTGGAAGAGGTAATCTCATGTACAGTGCGGAGCTGAGTAACACCATGCCTGTTAAAAATAAAAAACAAACACTTCAGTATGCTTTGGTTATCCAGAATTACATCATAAACAGAGATCTCGTCACCTAGCTAAGAAACCAGCCTAACTGTGGCAAAATCAAAAGAGATTTTCAGCTGTGTCTTTCTCACTTAGAACAATACACTAGATTAAGTTCCTCACCATTCCCTTCTGGATGACTTAGTGCAACACCTTTCCTCTTTGGAACTCCAACGGCTTGACTCGGCTTACATTTCTTCTTTCACTACACTTTTAAGTTTACCCTCACTCCGTGGATTCTTTCTTTTACTTTGAATATGATGCACAAACGCAGCTACTATGACATGCATCTTTGGAGGAGGCTTGTTTGCTGATGAGACACTGTGACCTGCATCCTTCAGAGCTTTAACAACTAGCTTTTGCGATTTCTGGAAGTGCACATTACACAGTGCAGGTACGGTCGATGCAAGTGTAGGTTTTCCACAGAGTAATGGGCCTGCAGGAGCTCTGAATGTAACAACACCAAAAAAACGCAGTGTTACAAGAGAACTTGTAAAACAATCATCATGTGCTAATTACGAACCAGTAACATATAATGATAGTCCTTCTGGAACCTGGTTGATGTTTTACTACTACCACGGTATAACTATTCATTGAAATAACGCAGTACACCGGTCAAGGTCAAACAAACAACTCTACCAAGCCCTTTTCAAACAGTTTCTTGGTTCATTACAAGACCAAGCTAGTTTCATTACAACACCTTAACCCAACTATAGTGTCTAACACGATTTGTAGCACCTATTGTTTTCAAAAGCAAATAAAACAAAGCAGAGACCTTTTTTTATAACAATTCTACCAATCCCTTCAGACAAAATTTCTTGTTCATTACAAAACCAAAAACTGCATGCTAGTTCCATAACCATTGCATCATCATTACAACATCTTAAACCCAACTATAATATGCAATTAACACAATATGTAGCATCTATTAATCTCAAACGCAAAGAAAAAAAAAGCGAACCTTTTTATAATAATTCTATCAATCCCCTTTGAAGCATCATCATTACAAGATCTTAACCTAACTATAACATTGTAATAACACATTCGAGCACAATTTAAAAAAAAAAAGGCGAACCTTTTGATAACGTTGGTGCAACCGGTGTAGAGCTTCTGCTTGCTATCCTTGAGAATATGAAGCTGACAGTACTTGGTGAGAGGCATCGCTTTCGCTTTGCACCCATACATACAGCTCCCACAGCTACTACTGTTTGCATACTGTTCCACCTTAACGCCGTCATTGTTAGCTCCGTTATCTCCGCTGCCTTCGACAACGGCGGCGTCGTTAGTTTCTCCTCCTCCTCCTCCTCCACCACCGTCCATCCTCCTCCTCTTATTCGCTTGATTCTGCTCGTCCTTGAACGGGCTGACGCCGTACCTCCAGTAGTACTCCCTGTGCTGCGCCTTGAGATCCTCCATCAGCGCCCAGTAGTGGTCCCTGTAGCACTTGGCGAGCTGCTTGAGGTTGTGCGATCGGCGGCGGAGGAGCTCCGGGCGCGTGAGGTGGGTGGAGCGCGAGAGGGTTTGGTCCTCCGGTGACATCGTGATCGGTGGGTTTGATGTGGACGGCGAGGCGTTAGGGTTAGGGTTGCGGATTTGGGGCTCTGATGAGGTGGAGGCCAGAGGGGTGGTGGGGAGGGAAGAGGGAGGCCTTGGGGGTTTCATGGAGAAAGGGTTCTTGGAAGCTGAGGCCATTGTCTTGTCGCCCGGAGATTTGAGAGCAGAGTCGAGATGAAAGATTAGTACTTTGGAAATAGGAATGTTTGATTTTCTCGACTGTTTTGGGTTTTTCTCCAAAAGACCCCTCAAATAATTTAGTTTTGCGAATTTACCTAAAACCATGTCTAATACATTTTGCTATAGAACAATAATAATTTGTTCTAAATTATAAAGGATTAACAAATTACTGTAAGATTTTTCTCTCTCTATTCTCTCTGACATCTCACTAGAAACTTCACAAATCAATCTCCGTGTTCGGTGGCCGGTGGTTATCACCGCCGGTTACCATTTTTTTTTTGTTTTTTGATGTATATACTTCGCTTGGCGAATCCTTTCTTTCGCGTTGGCGATCTTATCTTCGCGGTGGCGATTTTTTGATGTGTTTGTGTTTCAAACGAGATCGAAGCAGTTCTTCATATCTTCTTTTTTCTTTGATTTCGTTTGATTATAGTTCATAGTTGCCCCTTCCGAAAATAATTATTTATCCCGTGTGACTTGTTTTGGAGTTCCTTTCTTCTCCAATCATCCTCAAGCTTCTTTTCCTATGAGATTAAATTTTGCTTCGTTCAGTATCAAAGGAGTTTAGTTTCTCAGATGGAAAGGATGTAAGAGTTTTTTGGATCTACTTTGATTGACTTGCGAGAGGTTCAGAAGAATTGGCATCTACAAGTTTGAAGATGGTCCAATAAAGGATCTCATCAACAGTCGATTGAGCTTTCCCAGTTATAATCATTGGAGTTTTGTAAGAGTCTCCATTCAAGAGCATGGTTATGGCGGAAGTGATAATTTCAGAAGTACAAATTAAAAGGTGTTGATGAAAAAAGATAAAAGCTACGACGGTGATTGTAGATGATGAAATCGCCGGTGAAGATGGCCAAGAGAAACTGTCGGAGCAAGTTGTCCAAGATGCATGTCTTTCCTTCAACACGTGTACGAACTTTCATGATTATCTTACGCGTGTAGTTTTTGATGTAGTATTTGTAACACGTGTATGGTAGTCAAGTATTTGTACTCTTGAATTATCTTTGGGCTTCAATATAATGGCAAGTTGACAAAAAAAAATACATTTTGCTATATGTTCCTCTATAATAACAATTTTCAATTATATGAAGAAATAAAAAATTATTATTCTTTTATTTATAGAAGAAAAAATAATAATCTCTATTTTAATAGAATAAATAGAGTGAGTTAGAGTAGATTTAATTCTAAGTACTGTATCATTATAGAGACAAACACAGAAAAGGGTAAAGGATGTAGAAAAATTTACTTCTAGAGATACATTCTGACATTGTGATTACACGTAGAGACACATATTGCTTTGGAACACTTTCTTCCTGTGATTTATCATTTTTGCCCTTTCATTAAGTAAACGATAGATTTCACTTTTGTTCTACCTTCTAACTAAAGGGAGTCCTTTTACCATCAAAACTCCATTCCTTTTCTTTCTATTTCAAAATCACTCTTCCCAAATTTTTCTTGTTTCCAAATCCATGAACCCTAATTTTCCCTGCTTCCTCTCGATCCCAAATTTGTGAACCTTAATTACATATGCTTACTCTCCCCATCTCGCCGTCTCGATCCTTTGTGTGAAACCTCCGAGCCGTTTGTGGAGGTGAAGAAGGAACTCCCTTCAAGTCCTTTGCTTTAGCTTGCTCTGAATGTGAAGCCAAAATAAATGAGCAGATCAAGTAAGCTTTTTTCAATTCTTTTGTGTTGTATGTCTCATGTATCTGAGTTTTGTTGATGGGTTCTGTTGCTGCTTGAATACAATCTGTCGCCGGAGCCACCATAGTTGTGCCTCCTCTCCATTCACGTCATCAAAGCTCGAGAATCATGAGGTGGGATCGAGGATGACGAATCGAGCAAGCCACAATGTCACCCATCGATGGTTTGAAAGCTCAGGGGTCGATAGGCAGGATTTGAGAGTTGCCTCTGACTTTTAAGATTAACCGTTGGTGGATCTGTGGCCGGTTTCGAATGGTCGGCGTGAAGCTACGGGGATATTGGGATTTACACCGTGTTCGTCGGAGATGGAGTTTTGGTTGGTGGATCTGTGGCCGGTTTCTTTCTCTGCTCTCACCGCGGCGTTGTGGCCATGCTCAAGATCGTTGTAGAAGGAATGCTCGAGCAACCATATTCGATTCTATTTGCAGCGGCTGATATATTCATGAGGAAGAACAAGAAGATGTCGGGTGGTGTACTCGGTGATGCTACAGCCGCTTGGGTTCTCTTTGAGTTGATGGAGTACCACCTTCTCACTCACTCTACCAAGTTGTGATTGTATGCTTGCTGTATTGTTTCTCTGGTCTAATATGCCACCATGTTCATCAAGTAAGTTAATCATGAATCAGCTTTGATGTTGGTCGCTTCTCGATTTTTAATGGTTAAGTCTTTGTAAGGTTGATACCAAATAATTCTAGAAAAATCCATCCTAATGATCTTTGACATTTTGATTTAATAGGTTTTTGCTGGCTTGTGGGTTCTTTGGATCTTGGGTGGCTGGTTTAACTTCTTGACAGTAGTATATATAGGTAAATTCTATAAAGCGTAGACCTTTTTCTCATGTCTAGCTGAACTTTTTTAGTCTCATAAATTGTAATCTTGTCCACATTTCCGTGTCCACAATTATTATGTGGCTGTAATTTATGTCTTAATCATGTGTTCATGAAATACAATATATATCTATAATTTATGTACATAACAAATCACTCTCATACAAATTAATGTCCACATGGTGTTAAGGATATCATGTACATGGTTAACATGTCAAATTTCTTTAAAATTTAAAATTTGTAATAGTGGAAATAAATTATACATATTATTTGTATTTATTTGATTCATATGTCCACAAATTATTCAAACTTCATAAGACCATCCACAACTTGTTGTTCTCATTCATGTCATAGGAGTGAAGACCCCAATGGAACTTCCGAAGCTTGTCAAGATCCATCACCAACTTAATATACATATGAGGGATGTTCACCTTCTCATTACGCCCCATCACCACTCCCATTATCACGCACAAGTAGATCAAACGGATCCTATCAACTCGGGTCCAGGTGTTCACTTGTTGAAGATGTTCCTTCTTGATCGACTGCAAGCTTATCTTACCACCTCTCCTTACTAGCTCACTCCAAAACCCCCCGTCGGGTTTAAAAGTAACTACGCCTGTGCTATCTTCCCGAGAAATCTTTAGGCCTGTCACAGCGTGGTACTCCTGAAGCGAAAACCGGAGAGGCGTCCTCCCAAATACAAACCACTTCTCATGCTTCTTTGAGGTAATCAGCTGCCTGCATAAGAAGCTATCCACCAGTTTCCCCGAGAACTGAAGCTTATTTTCCGCAATAGCCATGATGTGTGTGAAAAGAGGATCTTTCTTCACATCATCATACTCCGCAGACATAGCTTTCTTCAGATCCCTGATGAGTTGCATGCGGCAACAATTGTTGATCTTCTTCACCTAAGGTTCCATGCCCTCTGCATACACTCGCTTAGGTAGCTCTGCCTCCATATCTACAAAGTAAAACAAAAAATTAATTATTCAAAACAAAATGACTGAAGTTCAGATAAAGTCAAACACTTTGCTCTTTGTTCATAAAAACCCAAACAAGCATTCAGTGTCACAATAACAATGTAAACAAGCAGCCAGTGTCATAATAACAACCTAGTAATAAGAAAAAATTGAGAACAAGACAACAGAGACTGTTGACAAAGAAACACAAACACAGAGGAAGAAAATGAGTAAACATATACAACAGCAACACTATTATTTATCACACTTGATTCAGGCAAAGAGGAACCCGAGGAACACAAACACATAGCAACAAATACCATATCAATTCACAAAACTTAAACAAATTCAAATGAAGGCATAGGATAGTTCCAAAACTTAAACAAATTCAAATTCAATTGAACCATTGAACACTGTATCAATTAAGGAGACAATGTTAACCAAAAAAAATTCACAAAATTAATCAGTTACTCCAAGTGAGACAATTCACAATCGATATTGTTTCATATCATCTGTTAACAACAAACACACAAATACCACAAAGAAACTGATGAAGCAGAAGAAGAAGTAAGTAACGATACCTTATATGGTACCGATGTCGGAGAAAGAGAGAGGCGGAGAGGGTGAAGACAATAGCGATTTCAGCAAGCACCAATAGAAGCTCCAAATCGCCTTTGAGATCGTCAAGAGAGAGGCAGAGAAATGTAATCGACCATGCAGACAAGAATGAGATGGGTCAGACATAACAAATCAATCCAAGCACTCTCCAAACCGATAACACCAAAAAAAAACCTAAATCCTAGATGGTTTCAAGTTTTACCTTAACCTAAACCGTAGAGCCCGAGAAAGAGAGAGGATGGCGGAGATAGAGTGAGACGGAGAGGTGGAGACACCGATAGCCGTTGAGGCGGAGAAAGAGAGAGGATGGCGGAGATAGAGTGAGACGGAGAGGCCGAGACAGAACGGCTGGAGAGAGGCTGAGACGCGGCGATAGAGAGAGACGAAGGGTTACACCGGGGCTGGAGAGAGGCTGAGAGGCAGAGATGTCATCGGAGGAGGAGACACAATCGCTTCCTAGGGTTTCTTCGCGACACAGAGAGAGGCGGAGATAATTAGGCGAGAGAGAAAAATGGTGTAGCTTTAGTATTTTCAATTAATTTATCTAATTTCTTTCTTTTTATTTTGCCTTTTAAAAATAGTTTTTAATTTTTTTGCATTATGATTTATTAATTTCGTTTTAATTAGTTCTAAAATTGATTAAAGAAAGGTTAATTTTGGGTTTTAGTAAAAAATTTATCTCATTAGGACAACTTTTGATTGGATTATACCATTAGGACATCATCCTCATTTTTTTTTTCTCTTTTAGCAAATTTCTCAAAAAATTATATATTCACTGCAATTTCCCTTAGTTTTATATTTCGAGGAGAAAAACTGTTTTTTTTTCTTACACATTGTTTATTTCGGGAGCCATGGTGAGAGATACGAACGCCGAACAAGTCCTCGCCGGAGAAGCGTCGAGTAGCCGCCCGAAAAGGCAGCGACTCTCCTCCCCTGTCGAAGAAGAAGCAGAAGGCGGCGAGAATGTTGGAGAAGTAACGGCGACAGTAGCCGCCGGTGACGACGAGGTTACAACAACGGAGGTACGATCAGGAATGCTGATGGATCTGGATCTTCTCGACTGTCCTGTTTGTTGCCACCCACTGACAAATCCTATCTTTCAGGTCTCGTTTCTTCTTTCCTCCTTGTCTGTAAAGGAAGCATCTTTCATTACAGAACATCACTGAAATGTACATACCATGTTAATCCTTCATTGTCTGCTTTTTTTTCTTAGTAGTTAAACCGGTTATCTTAAAAATTGCATTTTTTTTTTTTTTGCATTAGGGAGATGTTAATCGAACAAAAGGAAGCATCTTTCATTACAGAACATGGCTGAAATGTACATATGATGTTTATTATTTTTTTAAATGCGTGATTTTGCATTAGCAAGATGTTAATCAGATTAAAGGAAGCATCTTTCATTACAGAACATCACTGAATATGTACATGATGCATATATAACACTTTTTACAAGACTCGTTACAACTTTGATAATGATAACATCTTTTTTATTTTTTTTGCAATCTCAGTGTGACAATGGACATATAGCTTGCTCTGATTGCTGTACCAACCTGAGGAACAAATGCCCTTCCTGCACTTTGCCCATTGGTATCCACCGATGCAGAATCATGGAGAGAGTTGTGGAAGCAACCATGGTCCCATGCCCTAACGCAAAACATGGCTGCACCGACAAGTTCCCTTACGGCGAAGAGTTGGACCATGAGAAGGAATGCAGTTTCGCTCTATGCTACTGTCCTGCACCAGACTGCAACTACGCTGGTCTGTGCAATGATCTCTACCGTCACTACCATGCTAACCACCGTGGCTGTTGTGAAACTTTCACATGTGGCTTTAACGGGGACGCGTGGATGCACATCAGTGATAAGATTTTAGTTCTTCAGGAAGGTAGAGGAGGTCCGTTGGTTGCGGTTCAGTGTTTCGAGGAGGAACAAGGAGTGAATGTGACTGTGAACTGTATAGCACCTTTTGCTCCTGGAGTTTCAGAGTTCTCCTATCAACTCTCTTATTACTCGCACGGAGGTAAAACAATGTCGTTTGGATTGTTTGAGATGGATAGGATTCAGAAAGTGAGCTTCGAAACTCCTGAGAAGGACTTCATGTGTGTTCCTCGCTATTTCTTGGATGGACGGGAAAGTTTGAAGATGAAAATTTGCATCCGCAGGCGAGACTAAGGACAAGAAAAGAAAGCATGATGGGGACTTGGGGAGGCTGAAGTTGTTGACAAAGCTAGTAGTAGTATTTGTGTTTATCATCTAAATATTTGCTTCACTGTTGGACTAGTTCGGAATTTATGTATTAGTTTCATTGGTCTTTAGCCAAATTCTCGCTAGAGGAAGGCTAACTCCAAGTATCAAGACTCAAGTTGTTGACAAAGTTAGTAGTAGTTGTTGTGTTTATTATCTTAAGTAAGTTGCTTCACTGTAACTCTACTTGTTCTGGACTTGGCTATTTTGGAATCTGTTTTAGTTTCTTTGGTCTCGCTGTGATCGGGGAATGGGGTGATAACATCAACTTTGGAAATTTGGAATAGAGAAAACAAAAGCAATTTGAAAGAACAGTCATACTAAACCTGATTGCAATCATACTCAGAATATATAACATTCAACCAAATATTTATATCATTTACTCACCGGCAACCGATATACAAAAAAAGATAGAACCATAAAAAAAACGGAAAAGTTGTAAAATCTATTAATGTCGTATTCTTAATTTTTTTTTTCCAAAATTGGTCATTTGGTAAAAAATTTCTATATCTTTAATTTCTTTGAGTTTTTGCCATACATTAATTTACTTAAAAGTTTTTTTTTTACTTCTTGAGAACTTCAGATAAACCCATTAAAGTGAGAAAAGAAAAAGCCCAGTAAAAGCCCAGACCAATGATCTCAAAGTTCTAACCTAGATATAAATACAAAACATCTAGTAGTGATGACTTCGCACCTCAGCGCTTTCACCATCATCTCGAGATTACTTCAGGACTTTAGGGTTTCAGTGATCCGCAGCTGCACACATCAAACATGGCGACTCAAATTAGCAAGAAGAGAAAGGTGAGCCTGCTTGTAAACTTGTTCTCTCGTCAAATAGATCTCTTTTCGCTGCATCGTATGTCGAACTGATTCCTTGAGTTCTGTTAGTTTGTAGCTGACGGTGTGTTCTACGCCGAGTTGAACGAGGTTCTAACCAGAGAGCTTGCTGAAGATGGTTACTCTGGTGTGGAAGTTAGGGTTACTCCAATGAGGACTGAGATTATCATCAGAGCCACACGTACTCAAAATGTTCTCGGTATGTACTCTCAAAAGCTAACCTTCTTTTTGAATCGAAAGGTTGGGACTTTATATGTCATTTGGGTGTTTATAGGTGAGAAGGGGAGGAGGATCAGAGAGTTGACATCTCTTGTCCAGAAGAGATTCAGGTTTCCTCAAGACAGTGTTGAGCTTTACGCTGAGAAGGTTACTAACAGAGGTCTGTGCGCTATTGCTCAGGCCGAGTCTCTCCGTTACAAGCTCCTCGGTGGACTTGCCGTTCGCAGGTTCGACATCTATCTTATACATTTCTGTGTTAGCTTTTCACTCATATAATGAGGTCACATTACATGGTAATAGATAGGATTAAAGTTTATAACTTTTGTCATTTTTAAGAAAAGTGATTAAAGCTTATTTGTAGAAGTCCTATCTTTCATGGGCAATCTAAGATTGTCTCGCTCTATAATTGGGTTGTATTTGCGTTAGACAAGGTTTGAGCAAGGTCTTGGCTAGTTGCTGAGTATATGTTGAGCGTTGTGATGTTAATTTTGCAATGATATTGTGTTCTGTAGGGCTTGCTATGGTGTCTTGAGATTCGTCATGGAAAGTGGTGCTAAAGGATGTGAGGTGAGTTTACACATCCCTGTGTATTCTCTAATATTTTTTCATCTATAATATCTCATCTTAACAAAAAAATGCTTACTTACTGTCAGGTGATTGTGAGTGGAAAGCTTCGTGCAGCACGTGCCAAGTCCATGAAATTCAAGGACGGTTACATGGTTTCCTCTGGTCAGCCAACCAAGGATTACATCGACTCTGCTGTCAGACATGTTCTGCTTAGACAGGTTAGTGTGTTTCTTCTTCTGAGTTCCCCACTAAGTGAATAAAATATGCTAGCGATGTCTAAATTCTAGACTCTGGTTGAAACTCTCAAATGTGCAGGGTGTTCTCGGAATCAAGGTGAAGGTCATGCTTGACTGGGACCCTAAGGGAATAAATGGACCAAAGACACCATTGCCTGATGTTGTCATCATCCATACCCCCAAGGAGGATGATGTCAACTCTGCTCCTGCTCAGGTTACTGCTCCGGCTGCCCTTGCACCGGAAGCTCCCCTCACAGCAGTAGACTACCCTGAGATGATCCCAGTCGCCTAGAAGAAACCTTTTGGTTACTCTTACCATGGGATACTTCTGTTTTTGTTATAACTATTCTGTGTCTCTTGATACTCGGTAGTTGTTTTTCTAAATCCTCCAATTAGACAAGTTTTTTTTCTCATGGTTCCAAACTTATGCCAATTATTTTTTAGACTGGATGCTTATGTTCAATGGAATTTTTGGTCTTAATAAGAACAAAAATTACTACTACAACATATTATTATGAAACAGAGCATAACAATTGCCTCTTCTATAAAATGTTATCCTCTGTGTGGTCGAGTATCTCACTTTTGTAGTTAGATTCTACAAATAGATTGAGCTGTCACTCTACAAAAATAATGAATCAGACACCAGAAAGTTAATGTTCTAGTGGGGGTCTCTCTCAGGCTACATAGCTAATATGTCCTGTCCTTATCTCAAGATGTATAGAGATGTCCTTACCTTGGTCTTTCTGATTATGTGAGTCAAGTCCCCCTTTTCTGCCTCTATAAAGGAAAAAAAAAAGAGAATGCAACTCTAGCTTTACAAAAGGAGTTACTTGTGATCGGCGAAGTTATACTAATCATTAAATTTGTATCTGTAGACAGGAAAATGGACTGTGGCAAAGTTAACAACACATTGCTCTCTTGGTATAAGGAGCTACAACATCAAAAAAGGGATCATTTTACTAATTCTGTAGCTTCACTCCCTTATCGGACCCGGTTCGAATTAAACTGGCTCAATTAACGGACCGGTTCGAGTTAAACCGCGGGCTTTATAGACGAACCTTGCTTGAATTAACCCGGGTCAATTAAAAGAAAAATAGTGGGTAGTTAGGCCCTGTTCGTTTGTACATCTGAAAGATGCATCTAGATGGTCCATCTAGATGCCTTATCCAGATGCTCCACCTAGGTGTTGTTCGTCTCTACAGTTCGTTTATCCATCCAGATAAATCATCTGAATGCAACTATGTTTGTTTGCTTTTTTCAACTTACATTTACATCGAGATGAACTTGTTACTAAAATAATTAAAATAGATTTGTTTCTAAATTTTTGGCGGGAAATTGTATTTTCCCGGTTTTGACGAGAAATTGTGTTTTTTGAGTTTTGACGGAAAATTGCATTTTCGGTTTGCCGGAAAATTACGTTTTTCGGCGAGAAATTACGTTTTTTCGGTTTTGGAGAAAAGTGTGTTTTCCAGTTTTGGTGAAAAATTGCGTTTTACCGGTCTTGGCGGGACATTGCGTTTTCTCGGCTTTGGCCAGAAATTGCGTTTTTCCGGTTTTTACGAGAAATTTCATTTTTCGGTTTTGGCGGGAAATTACGTTTTTACGGTTTTGGCGGGAAATTGTTTATTTCCGGTTTTGACGAAAAATTGTGTGTTTTCCAGTTTTGACGGGAAATTGCGTTTTTAGTTTTGCCGGGAAATTGCGTTTTTCGGCGAGAAATTGCATTTTCTCGGTATTGGTGGGAAAGTGTATTTTTCCAGTTTTGTCAAGAAATTACGTTTTCCGGTTTTGGCTGGATATTGCGTTTTCCCGATTTTGGCCAGAAAATGCGTTTTCCGGTTTTCACGAGAAATTTCGTTTTTCGGTTTTGGCGGGAAATTACGTTTTTCCGGTTTTGGCGGGAAATTGTGTGTTTTCCGGTTTTGACGGAAAATGACGTTTTCCGATTTTGGCGGAAAATTATGTTTTCCGGTTTTGGCGGGAAATTGTGGTTTCTCGGTTTTGGCGGGAAATTATATTTTCCAGTTTTGGCGGGAAATTGTGATTTCTCGGTTTTGGCTTGAAAGTGTGTGTTTTCGATTTTGGCGAGAAATTGTGTTTTCCGGTTTTGGCGGGAAATTGCCTTTTTCTGATTTTGACGAACGATTTTGACGGGAAATTATGTTTTCCGGTTTTGGCAAAATTATTTTTTTCCGATTTTGACGAGAAATTGTGTTTTCCAATTTTGACGGGAAATTGCATTTTTGGGTTTGGCGAGAATTTTTTTGTTTTGACAAAAAAATTATCAAATTTTTGGTGAAGACTCACCTTCACCCAGATGCTCCGTGAAGACTCACCCTCATTTAGATGAGAATTTGAGATGAGTTTTCATAAATGCAGTTGGGTGATCCATCTGGATGTAGCATTTTAATGTACAAAACGAACATCAACTTGCATCTTCATCCAGATGGATCACCTGGGTGAGCAAACGAACAGCACCTTAGTTAAACAACCCTAGGGATGATTCGATTAAAAAAACGATCTATTATATGATTCGACTCCTCCAGCTCGCCAACTATCATCATCTTCTTCCTACGAGCTCTCCTACTAGTTGTTTGAACGGAGAAATTCAAAATCGAATCCACCACTTCCTCTGATCATCCCTTCCTAGTATACTCTTTCGAGGATGGATCTGCCTAGTCTCGCTTTGATCCTCCGAGCCGCCGCTCTCAGCCCCAATCCAGATGAACGCAAAGCTTCTGAGCAGCAACTCAATCAGGTCTCTCTTGAATTCTCGTAAGCTGTATACACAAAGGTTGCTAGTTCTCGATGTAGGCATAAGACTGTTCACAGATCGATACGGTGTTATATGACTTACTATTTTTAATAGACTTTGAGTTCAATTTTTTGAGTACCTGATGCCGGATTGTTTCTGGCTGTGTTCTCTGTGTTTCAGTTGCAGCACACGCCACAGCACTTGGTGAGATTGCTCCAGATAGCTGTGGATGGGAACTGTGACATGGCAGTGCGTCAAATCGCTAGTATTCAGTTCAAGAACTTCATTGCTAAGCACTGGTCACCTGAAGGCTCGGGTGCGGGAGAGCAGCAGCAGAGGATATTGCAAAGCGACAAAGAATTGGTGAGGGATAACATACTCGTCTATGTCACTCAAGTTCCAACTTTACTCAGGTAAATTTGCTACTTAGCTCTGGGACTCTTATCATTCTAGTCATCCGGCTTATTATTTTTTTAATTGGCTCGTTTATTTGTGGTTTCTGGTAATTTGTGTCTCTGACGTCTGTGTGATTTTTTGAAAAGATGACATAACTTGTCTGATAGATAGTGTCTTCAAGCTGGTTGACCTCACTTTTTGTTTTACTTTAACCTGCAGCAGACTCATATGTGTATCATGCATTGTATATGTGTATTTGCATTGTCCCTAGTCGCTACATGTGTGGATGTTGGATGATATCTTAAGAAGTTGGCATTTTTTCTTAAGCCTTGATTAACAACCCGATTTTTTGTTTTTGTCTTTTTTCTTTCTTAACGGCAATTATAATTGTCCTCATTTTCCCAATTTATTTCATAATCCAGATCACAACTTGGAGAGTGCCTCAAGACTATTATATATGCTGACTACCCAGAACAATGGCCGCGTCTTCTCGATTGGGTGAACTACAACTTGCAGAATCAACAAATTTATGGAGCTCTGTTTGTGCTACGGATACTCTCGAGAAAATATGAGTAAGTTACATCACTTTCCATTCCGTATTCTCGTTCCCGTGTGTATGATTCAAAGATTTTTTTGTTAAAATTTAGGTATTTCAGTGTAGCACACCGAGTAAAATCTTTAGGTGGTAGCCACTCCTGATTAGAGAGTTAAAGGGAAGATATAATTGTATTGGCAAATGAGTGTTAAGTGTTAAAAAGTGTAGAATACAATACAATGCTGTACGTGGCTCTTTCAAACACTATTCATAATGTCTTATGAAGTTTATATGAGTTCCAGCTATAGGAACGCAAGGTGTGTATTACATTGTTTATGCATAAGTAGCACATCCCCTTGATTTTGTTTCATTATTTTGGTTTTAGGTTCAAGTCAGACGAAGAGAGAACACCTGTTACCCGCATTGTGGAGGAGACGTTTCCTCTACTTTTGAATATTTTTAATGGGCTTATACAGATAGAAAATCCATCACTTGAGATAGCAGAGCTCATGAAGCTGATATGCAAAATATTTTGGTCATCCATATATGTAAGTCGCTAGTAGAATCAGTTAATTGTGCTTCTCTCTGTGGAATTTTGCATATTGTTTTGTGTAGTATTTATTTATCAAAGGGTAAAATGTGTGACAAGAACTCCTAGATAAGTGGTTATAACTCCACTTGTTATCCCTGTCTCTGTTTTCTAGTATTTGAGATTATCACATGCATTGCATGGTGTCTTTATCATATTAGCAATTGGCAACTTTACTTGTTGAACTCCTCTGGTTTAGCGAAACCCCAATAAATTAACAAAATATTGGCATCATAGGCTTCCTAAAGCTATCACTGTTCTTGTTTTATTTCCATGATGATTTATGATATCCTGATCTTCATTTTTAGTACTTTCCAAAGGTTCGCCACATGATTCATTTTGTTTTATTTTCTGTGGCAGCTGGATCTCCCAAAGCGATTATATGATATAAACTTGTTCAATGCATGGATGGTTCTGTTCTTGAGTGTTTCGGAGCGTCCTGTTCCAGTTGAAGGCCAGCCTATGGATCCGGAACTTAGAAAATCTTGGGGCTGGTGGAAGGTCAAGAAGTGGACAGTGCAGATTTTAAACAGGCTCTACAGTCGGTAAGTCTCTGAAGCCTGTATGTTGAAAAGAATACTCTTGGAAGGTCCACTGAAATTTTGTGAACATTTGTTGTGACAGGTTTGGAGACCCGAAACTTCAAACTCCCGAATGCAAACCTTTTGCCCAAATGTTTCAAAAGAGTTATGCAGGCAGAATTCTGGAAGGCTACCTAAATCTTCTGAATACAATTCGTGTTGGAGGCTATCTTCCTGATAGAATTATCAATCTTCTCCTTAAGTACATAAGCAACAGGTTTGTGTTACTTTTAGTTTCAGTGGCATACTTGTATGCATTCAGTATGCCCACCTGGCTGACTTAAATTCTCATTTCCCTGGCATTATAGATTTGGTTTTTGGTCAACGTATTTATACTTGCTGATTTTAATTAGAAACTTTTAGATGGTTATCTGTTTGTTTTATTAGTAATTTCACACTATTCGACCTTATCATGTGTTCAGTGTATTTTGCCATTTCTCCCTGTATTTTGGCATGTGGTATTATTTCTTGTTGAAGGGAGTTCTTTATCCTTCGACACTAATTCATTGTTTCTGCAGCATTTCGATGAAAAGCATGTACAATTTGCTGCTGCCTCGGCTGGATGTTCTGCTCTATGAGATTGTTTTCCCTCTAATGTGCTTTAATGACTCTGATCAAAAACTTTGGGAGGAAGACCCACATGAATATGTGAGGAAAGGTTACAGTAAGTATTAAAAATAGTGTGACTTCCTGAGAAGTTTCAAAGATATTAGATTGAATGATATTTTCTGTGCTGCATTGCAGATATTATTGAAGACTTGTACAGTCCGAGAACAGCGTCTATGGATTTTGTAAATGAATTGGTCCAAAAACGTGGGAAAGAGAACCTTCCGAAATTTGTTCAGTTTGTTGTAGGGATCTTCAGGAGGTATTCCATTTGAGCTCTTCTGCTTCGGTCTTCTTCTTCCTGTTGTGAACTTGTTTTCCCACTTTTTATAGTTATGACGAAGCTCCTGCTGAACATAAGCCTTATCGTCGAAAAGATGGCGCGATGCTTGCTGTTGGAGCACTTTATGATAAACTGAAGCAAACCGATCCCTATAAATCTGAGCTGGAGCATATGTTAGTGCAACATATTTTTCCGGAATTCAATAGTCCAGCTGGACATCTTAGAGCGAAGGTATTTACTGTTTTGGCTTCTTAAACCTTGTCATGGATGCCTCAGCAATCCATGGTTGCCATAGTAGGAATACTTCTCAATTTATTTAAAAACTTTCTGTGTATCATTTCTTCAAAGAATTGTTGAACGAGAGGAGAAATAAAAAGAAATGATAAATGATTGCTATACTTGGGCGAGTGCTACAAAGTTGTGGATATTTTAGGATAAACTTCCTATTTCATGTCCAGTATTAGATAGTATATTCTTTGGTAGCCCCTTGATGTTTCTTTTGGACGTAGGCCGCATGGGTAGCCGGGCAATATGCCTATATCAACTTCTCAGATCAGAACAACTTTCGTAAAGCACTACATAGTGTTGTCGCGGGAATGCGCGATCCTGATCTTCCTGTCCGTGTTGATTCAGTTTTTGCATTACGTTCATTTGTTGAGGCGTGCGAGGGTATGTGCTTCTCTCCTATGCATTTATATGTGTGATTCTGTTTGCATTTGTTTACCCGTGTGCATTGTCTTTTTGAATGTCTGTATGTGGCTGATTATAACTCTGGTCAAACTTGCAGATTTGAATGAGATACGTCCAATCCTCCCTCAATTACTTGATGGTAGGTAAACCTTTTCATAAAAACCAGATGGTCTGTATCGTCGGAGTAAACTAATACTTTAACTTAATGGTAATATTGTTCCTATCAGAATTTTTCAAACTCATGAATGAGGTAGAGAACGAAGACCTTGTTTTTACTTTGGAGACCATTGTCGATAAGTTCGGTGAGGAGATGGCTCCGTATGCTTTTGGATTATGCCAAAATCTGGTAAGAAAATGAGCTCGCTCATGTGTATAGTTGTTTTGAATAATTTGAACTTTGAGATATATTTATTCCTGCCTCTCTTTTTACTCAGGCGGCTGCATTTTGGAGGTGCTTAAACACGTCAGAAGCCAGTGATGATTCGGATGATATGGGAGCTTTAGCTGCAGTTGGTTGTTTGCGTGCCATAAGTACAATCCTTGAATCTGTCAGCAGTCTTCCTCAGCTGTTTGTTGAAATAGAACCAACGATACTTCCAATACTGCAGAAAATGTTGACCAGTGATGGCCAAGGTAAACTGATGTATTAAAATACTTCTAGAGTTTTTCTCATTTACCTCTAGTCCTTAGTTTGTGGACTACAAGCATATTTAAGTTATGTTGTGTATAGATGATGGACTTTTGAACTGAATTGTTCGCCATTTTGATTAAATTCCTTCAGTAATAGTATGCATTTTCAGATAGGACATATAGCCGTTGTCTTTTTTTTTTTGTAAGCCTTTTGTCGTGTAGCAGCACTAGAACTCATGATCAATTTTTTTTTTTTCAAATAGAAACTAAAGCATTTAAATTCTCATCCTATTTTCTTTGGCAGATGTATTTGAAGAAGTTTTGGAGATTGCATCATATATGACCTTTTATTCACCTAACATTTCCTTGGGCATATGGGGTCTCTGGCCATTGATCGTGGAAGCGTTGAACGATTGGGCAATTGATTACTTTCCAAGTATGGCTTCTCTCGTACCTGTTTTTCTGTATAGTTCACTCTGACACTGCGGAACTTCCATTCACTAAGTTATTTTTTTGAAAATGTAGATATTTTGGCTCCGATGGACAATTTTATATCAAGGGGAACTGCTCGTTTCCTCACTTGCAAGGAGCCCGACTACCAGCAAAGCCTATATAATGTTCTTTCAACTGTAAGTATATCTTCCAATAGTTAAGAGTTCATGTATGTGGTCTGTACTTGTTATATTCTGATCTGTAAGGGTATAAATTTTCGTACGTGTCATGAAGGATAAAATCTTCCATTAGTATAACATAATACGAGTTACCCATGCCTTCTGGCACAGTATTATTGGCCGCGAGTGTATTGGGTAACAGTAAAAACATATTCATTTAGCATTAAATATAACAATTCTTGCTGCCGTTGAGTGAAGATGTTGTACATGTATAAACGTTTTCCAAGTTTTTATACCCCAGCAAATCACTCATCACTTACATACAATACCATTTGTTACCTTCATAGCTAATTTATATCTCGCGTTTCTGTTTCTACAGCTTATGACCGACAGAAACATAGAAGACAGTGAAATTGAAGCAGCTCCAAAGCTTATTGAAGTTGTTTTCCAGAATTGCAAAGGGCAGGTGGATCAGTGGGTTGAACCATATCTACGACTCACTATTGATCGGTTACAACGAGCAGAGACTTCATACTTAAAATCTCTTCTTATACAAGTGGTAAGAACTGTGTGGCTGTGATTCCAAATTTCCATCATTGTTTTATATGAATCAGGCGGGCTTGCATGAATTTATTCCATTGCTGTGTTGATGTTTACAATGATTAATTGAACCTTCTTTGCAAGAGAACCACCATATATCTGCTACAGCTAAATTTTTTTCTTTGTTGATCACAAGTCCTCAAAAAAAAAATCATGATGTGTATTGGCAGGTGGCAAATATGCTTTACTACAATCCAGGTTTGACGCTTGGTGTGTTGCATAACACAGGGCTTGCTTCAACAGTGTTTGATATTTGGTTCCAGATGTTGCAACAAAAGAAAAAGAGTGGCCTGCCAGTAAATTTCAAAAGGTATATTTGATGCTATTCATTAGGTCCTATCTTGTTCGTGGTAGCTTTAAGTGTAACGGTCAACTGATAAGGCGGTTGCTCCTTTTTTTACAAGGGAACATGATAAAAAGGTTTGCTGCTTGGGTTTGACTTCGTTACTTGCTCTCCCTGGTGGTCAATTCCCCGACGAAGCTCTGCAACGTGTTTTCAGGGCAACACTTGATCTTCTAGTTGCATATAAGAATCAGCTAGCTGGTATGTTATGCACATGATCCTTTTTCTCTCTACTTGGCGTGGTAACGTTTACAATTATTCCCTTTCCGATATCTCTCTCAGAAGCAGCAAAGGTGACAGAAATAGATTACGAGGATGAGATGAATGGACTCGAGACTGATGAGGACGAGGATGATGATGGGTCTGATGGGGAGATGGGCATGGATGATACAGAGGATGGAGATGAAGCAGAAAGCATGAAACTGCAGAAGTTAGCTGCACAGGTTTGTCAAGTGCTTGTATCACTTCCTCTGCCAAATATGCTCTACTTTTTCTGGAACTGACTCTTTGCCAATTCGCTTGTTCGTTTTCCAGGCCAAGTCCTTCAGATATGTTGATGAAGATGACGATGATTCTTATGATGACTTTAGCGATGACGATGTGTTCCAGTCACCCATCGATGAGGTGGATGCCTTTGTATTCTTTGTCGACGCTATCAGAGGTACCGCTATATAAAATCTTCTGATCACCATTCTCGGGGCACACGATACTATAGAGACCAGTGAACACCTTGCTTATTCGCATCCTTGTCCTTTAAACAGTTATGCAGGCATCAGACGCGCAGAGGTTTCAGAACCTTAACCAGTCACTGGACTTCACTTATCAGGCGATTGCAAACGGAATAGCACAACACGCAGAGGTGAGAAGAGTGGAAATCGAGAAGGAGAAGCAAAAGAAGGCAGCAGAAGTTGCTGTTACTCCTGTTCCTGCTATATGATCAAAGTAATAGTGTCAGATAAGATTCCCGTGTGGTTGCGGTCAGAAGATTTGAATGTTTTGGTGAGATTGATTGACCGAGATGATGGTCTGAAGTCTCCTTCGTCTTGCATGGTTCTGGTGTTGTGTTTGCGTCACTTCTGGATTGGGTATACTCATAAGGGAGAGATATTTTTTTTTTGGGTGGGGGAGATTTTATGTACTCTTCAGACTACGTTGCTCACTACTGCACACATTGCGTCTTGTCTTTTTGGGATGTGTTAGTTTTGTCAGGAAAGTTCCATTGGTTTATTTTTGGGATCTCACATAGAGATCAGCAAAGGTCACTCATCAGGTTGTACGACCATTCTTTCATAAAGTGAAAAAGTTATATCATACAAAATTTCCTTTACTGTAGTAATGTATTTGAAATCCCAGCATAAAATTTCGTTTACATTATTTATTACTCATTACTCAATGAATTAAAGTTGATAAATTGTCTTAAATCTCTTAAATAACAATATAAAAAAAAAATCTAGATTTAACCAAAAACGTGATTTTAGCCTGTTACAGTTTCTGCACTGTGGAGTTGTTAACTTGATGTTCAAGCAACATTGTAATCCTCCAGCTAAGATAACTAACCGCCGTAAATCAAGACCAAGGTTAGCTTGCTTTATTGAGATGTCAAAATACTAATCTGCTTGAAATGTCAAAAAACATCTTCCTCATCAGTTGGTTTTGAAAATTACAGATTTAAATCTGTATGATCTTTTGCTTTTATTTTTCTATAGGAGAAACAAAACAAAAGTAAATCTTATGAAACTTTGTGTGTTGAATGTAACAAATGAAGCAAAAGAAAAAATAATTTAGAAACCAAGATATGAGGGAGGTCAAGAGGAAGAACAGCAAGAGAAACCGAACCCTTGCGTAGATCCCTTATTGTCGTCCTTAACGAGACTTACTCGGCTGTTCCACTTCAGTTCGGTTTTATGCGTATCGGAGTTGAGTTGTTTCCTGCTAACATTGGCGTAGATGTCGCGGATCACCATTTCAAAAGCTGTTTTAACGTTTGTTGAATCGAGAGCCGATGTTTCCATAAAGAACATTCCTTGGGTTTCCGCTAGGGCTTTGCCTTCTTCGACGCTAACCGTTCTCATGTTATCTAGGTCGCACTTGTTCCCCACCAGCATCCTCGCCACCGTTGTATCTGAATGTGCTGCCAAAAACAAAAAAAATCAGCAAAGTTTTACCAAACCAACATTCATATGGAATTTTACACACAAACTCAGGGTAAATGTAATAGCATTAGAGATTTTTTTTTTTTCTAAAATAGAGAGTTTATGGTTACCAACTAAGACTAATCTTAATAGAAAGTGAAAACAAGAATGAACACAAACTAATCTTTTATCATCTAAGAGTTAGTTAGGAGTTTGTTTGTCGACTTGCACACCATACATCCACCAAACCTTGAGATCTATCTAATAGTCCTTCCTACAATGTTAAGAATCTAAACCAAACAGCTAATCAACCAACTAAAACATTTTGTAATATTAGTCAAACTATAGGACCTAACTGCAATAATATTCAACATCAGTTGCATTTTTCAACTTACTCTTGAGCTCATCAAGCCAACGTGCGACGCTCTCAAAGGTTGAGCGACGACTTATGTCGTAGACGACTAGCGCACCGACTGCGCCGCGGTAGTACGCGGAGGTGACGGCACGGAAGCGTTCTTGACCAGCAGTGTCCCAAATCTGAGCTTTGACATCTTTGCCTTCGATCTCCATGTTCTGCGTCTGGAACTCGACGCCGATCGTGGCTTTGGAATGAGCGTTGAACTCGTTACGAGCGTAGCGGGAGAGTAGGTTCGATTTACCGACGGCTGAGTCGCCGATTATCACAATCTTGAAGAGGTACTCCTCTCCTCCTTCTTCATCGGACGACATCTTTTGTTTTGCTCTTCCTCTTCTTCTTGTTTCTAGAGAGAGAAAGATGCGAGTGGTTTAGAGAGAGAGAGGCGCGGAGCTGGCAAGTGGCAAGGAAATGCACAAGACAGGACATACTGCGCATGAAGTGATTCATTTATGATGATTTATCAATTTTTGAATTTTTTAAAAAATATTATTAGTATTTTTTATGTTTTTAGAATTATGATCCGTGAAATTCGGTGGAATTAAATTATTCTGAGAGAGAATGGGCCAACATATATATTTTCTGTTTATCAAAAGGCCCATTATCAGTAATATGGGGCATGTTTCTAAAAAAAAAGTAAACCAAAACCTGACAAAACCATTTTAAAAAGAACACACCCAAATATAAAAGTCAAAGGGAAATTGCATTGTACATCAACCAAACAAAAGTTAATTACTGAATAGCTAAATAACCTACCTCACAAATACACAGCATCGACATTATAAATAATAGCCATTTTGTCCTTGAAAAATGACCGGGAAACCGTCAACATTTTAAATTAATTTTAATTACCATAACTGTTCATCATTATGTCGTGGCCATTCGATTTTCACCCATCACTTTTAATTACTTTACCTTCCTCCTTTTCTCGGGTATCTTGCACAGTGTCTTCTTCTTCACATTACTTCTTGATTTCGGTGACTGTCTTCGACATTAACAACAACTGTTATCAAAATCGAAGGAAAGAGCAAAGAAATTGTTGGGGGTTCTTCGATTGTGGTCTTTCATCTTTTTCTTGTCTGCGCCATCGGCGACGGCCGCTGTCTTTTACAAACGTAAGTTCTTTTCTCTTTCTTCGATTATCTAGGTTTTTCGTGTGATAAATCTCCGAGGCATATTGTTTCAAGATTTAACTTCACTCTAGTAGTTAACTCACCGGAATTTAATTACTTAATTACGTTTTACCTAAATTCCCTCCGATAATGGCGGAAATATAGTATGAAGTTGAGGATGGGTAATGGTCGAAGACGAACGAATGGTAGTTTATATATACGTCTTCAAACACGTTTATTTTTTCAGTTTTGTCCTCATCCATCAATTTCATCGAATGTTGTAAACTTGTTTATGGGAAAGTTTTTTCAGTGAAATAGAAAATTATTTCTTAATATGTACATTCTATTTTACGTGAAATATCTCTGCCAACAAATAGTACAATTATATCAGATTCCATGTACGTTCTTATAATATACTATTTGGTTCGACAATGTTTGTACTATGTCATATACTACTCACTGTTTTAACTATACTAAACCATGTCTAATAATTGCAAATGTTGATGCTTTTACAGATAAATCATGGAGGATTTAGGCCTTCCTAGTATAATGTTCGAGTCTGGAATGAGCCTTACGGGCGTAAGCGGGTGAACAGCTACTTCCACTTCCGATGGATTGACATCGTCAGGACTAAGTTAGATGATGGATTGATATCGAACTTTTCTACTCTTAACCCTTAGTAATTGACGCTTTCATATGGACATACCCTACAACCAATTATGTTGTATATTAATGAACCATATGTGGGATAGTACAATAAGTGAGTCAATTGTACTGTCTAAATCTTTTCATGTGGAATAGTACGATATTATAGTATACTATCTCAACAACTGTTTATGTAGTTGTAATACTGTTGATCAAATGGTTTGGGTTCACTTTTCCCAAATTAGGGTATAATGTTCTCACATTCTATACTGTTATGACATGGTATATGTTTCAGATGAAGTGTTAAAATTTTAGCATTAGAGTTATCATTTACTAGTTAGGAAATAGTTTCTACTATTTCATATGGTATTGAAAAGTTACCATGCTTACAATGAACCTATTTTTTCTCTATTAAAAGACCTTTTAGATTTTCAGAATTTGTATTTACTCATACAAGTCGAATTAGAGTGTGATGTCTTTATGCTATCTCGTTTATCTAGTATACTATATGTGCGGTTAATATGGACTTTATTTTACATGTGGGACGTGGACGTCTTTTTTCCATCAACGTGGCCTCCATTTCTTCCCTTCCACATCACCTCCATTTATCAATAACGACCGAAGACCTGTTTGATTAAGGGGTACAACCAAATGAATTGAGGCCCAATTGTTAAATCCTTAATAATATCAACATCATGTTCATCCACTTAATTACCAACCCAAACTTAGCTATCTCGCAAATTCTCCCAAAGTCAAATGGATATCCAAATACCTAAATAAATTCATATTTGGTTTTAAGATAACTATATTTATCTTAAAGAAAAATTTACAAACTAGAATTTCATATTTTAGATATCTATTTTGTATTTGATAAAAAACTATGTAATATGTACATAACAATTAAATTACCTAGAAAAACTGACTTACTTAAATATTTTTCTTGAATTATATAAAATGTCCAAACTACACGATATTTTAGTCTGGATTATTCAATATTTCTACTTACATGAAACTATTTTTAAGTTTTTTTAAGTAGTGAAATAGCTGAGGATTAGTCGGTTAAATAAATCTAATATTCGGATTAAAAAACTATTATAAGTTCTCGAGTTGGTACAACAAAACTGAACTCCAACGACACCTAATTTTTCTAGATATTACGTGGTTCTCATACTTTTGCCAGGATCAAACCAACCAAATTTCACAGAAACCTGAAAAGGTTTATATATCTAAACCATAAAAATTTGAAAAAAGAAATAATCAAATCGGAACTGAACTGAACAGAAAAGCGAATGTCCAGACGTTATAGTAATTTTAAAACAGCTCAGGAGGCCGGTTGGTCTAAATTCATCAACCGCACTCTTTTGATAGTATAAAGTATAAACTCATCGTATGCTTTAGGGAACATTAATTCACTTTTTGATCAAATTCTAAACTATAGGACATATGAACTGCGGACATACGTTGTCAACCCACTTTCCTATGATCTATATGTTCCCATTTCTTAACTTCAACCCACTTTCCCATATAGATCATCTATATGTCCCATTTCTTAACTTCAATATTAGAAATGGAGAAGTTCATGATGAGTTTATATGTCATAGTCTCATAGAGGATACCCCATATTTTCTCTCCAACATGGTGTGTTTGATAAATTCGTACCCTGCAGGCTGCAGACTAACCATGCAGGAACTCGGTGAAGACATAATAATTTTTTTCTTAACCATTAAATATTAACATTATTATGCACTTTTCTCAACCATTCAGTAAATATTGTAATTATGCCCTTAAATTCTTTTTTTATAAACCATAACACACAAAAAAATTGTACCATGCAGTACATTGTATACTAGTATAACTTTTCCACTTTGACGATGAGTCGATGACTTCTGTCGGAAACTATCCCGCAAGTGTTTCTTTGTTTTTAAATCAAAAAAAATGTTTCTTAGTTTTTAATCAAAAAGGTGGTTCTTAGTTCTATAACAAAGTATGTAACGAGAATATTTCTACGCATCTTTTTACTTTTAGAAATCATGTACTTTGAATCATATAAACACAACATGTAAAAAGAATAAATAGCCTATATGTAAAATTGAAGGAGAATGCTCCCTAATGCTGGTCAAAGTTTCTTATCAGGAAAAAAATACATTGGTCAAAGTTTCAACTAGATAGAATGTTTAGTTAGTCAATTCTAATTAATTTGCATGAAACATTTATTCCCTCTGTTTCAAATTATATGTCGTTTTGGAGCAAAATTTTTGTTTCAAAATAAGTGTCGTTTTATGATTTCAATGCAAAATTTATTGACTTTTTAATCTAATCTAATCTATTTTTCTATTGGTTGAAATCTAATTAGGTGTATTGGTAATGATATTTTTATCTAGTAAATATACAAAATTAAATATTTTATTAATCTGTGTGCCGAAGTCACGACAAATAAATTGAAACGGAGGGAGTATAATTTAATAAATAGGACGATAAAGTGAAATAAACGACACAAATAAAACATATTCACAAATTACAACAACAAAATTCCAACTAGGGAGAATTTTTGATTAGTCAATCCTTGTTTTTAATGTCGCCTTGTTAGTCAATGTGCCATGCAATGCAACATAAAAGTAAAAAGGATATACCTACGTTGCAATTTCCAATAACTAAAAATGTACTCGCTAAACTGTTTTCTAGTTTTAAATATAAACCTTTCAACTAGTAAATATAAACTTAAATAGTCAACAAGTAAATTAAAAAGATTCTGAATTTGTAGTGCGTGAACAATTTGTTTACTTTTTGTAATTTATTATCGTATGTCTTTTTATATATACACTGGAATGCATATGTCAAACATATAATGTTTTATTTCGGTAGCAACTTTGAAAATATGACTGGTAACTAAATCAGTTTATAATGTTTTGAAGGTATACATATAATTTAACCATATACATATAAAAAATGTAAACACATAAAAATAAAAATATAACATCTCCAGTTTCTTAATTGTTATGACTACCCGCGATTTAAACATTATATATAAACTTAGAAGTATTTGTACCATCTAAAAAAGATCCTAAACCTAGCTTGGATAAGGATAACTCTAGGGCTAGAAAATATTACAATACAACATATGATCTGAGACAGAAGAAAGAAGATCCACGACGTTGGTCCAATGCAACATTCGTTGTCCCTTCGGGAACATCATATTCTCACCCTTTCTCTTCAGAAACTCCATAGAAAAATTGTCATTAACCTTGTCTTTATTAGAATCGGCTGATCTCGAGTTTATTATCTTCCGGTTAAGAAGATCGATATACGTCCCAAGATCGTGAACGCAAGAAATGTTTTGAACATCAAAGAAATCTAGAGTGAGTTCGACCCCAACATGAGCATAACATGAACAACTCCACGGAAGCTCATAAAAACCACCTAAAACCCTAAAATTCTCATTGAATAAAACGCCGGGAAGTTTAGTGATCGGATCGTTAACGTTAGTGATTCTCAAAACCTTAACTCCTAGCTCCTCGCACGTTTCTTGAACCCCAAGTTACCAACCCTAGGACCTGCAAAAGAGAAGACGGTTATCGGAACATCTCTCTCGCCCATCCTCCGGTTCAGACCAAGCTCCGCAATGTCGTAAGCAACAAGATGAGCCAACGAGCTTCCCATGCTATGTCCAGCGAGTGTTATACTCATATCTTCTCCTTTGTACTTACTCACCAGTCTAGAAATTTCGGACAGAAGCTGCTGTCTGCAGCTCTCTAGTCCGAACTTGCTCTCACTCTCATCAGATGTGTATAAACTCAAGAACCCTGACTCCACCTTCACGTCAGGACGTGTGTTATGAGGATCGAACCTAGCCGGAGCCAAAGAGCTCATGAAGTTCGTGACCCACTCGGGATTAGTTACCGTTCCACGAAACGTCACCACAATGTCTCTCCTCCCTAAACGTTTTACTGATTCATCAGATGAAACGGCGACGTAACCTACCCAACGTGCGCCCCTATTGGCCTCGTTTTGGATCGGACTGATGCTGATGTTGATGTCAGGCGTGGCGTAGATGTATTTTGTGACCTTGTATTCCTCAGGTTGGTCGACTCCGGTTTCTTGAAGTAAGGTTTGTTTGCCATACTTGCAGTTTAAGTAACGTTTTGAATTAGGGTTTAGGTCGAAGGCTTTGTAACATGTTGAAACTAAGTTGCCATAGCGAGTGATCTCTTGTTGGAGAAGAGGATTTAAAGGTTCAATGAGATCTTTCCAGTTGTTACACCCCTGTATCTCTCTCCAAACCCTAGCTAACGGTGCCTGAGCACGAGGAGAAGCAACAGGCGAAGTAAGAATATGTGGTGCTAATACAGCAGAAGAAAAGGAAGAGGAAGAAGAAGAAGAAACTACGAGTCTTTTGGGGGTGTTTTTGGAATTGGGGAGAGAGACAACATGAGGAAGAACAAGAGTTTGGTCTGATCTTAGAAATGGAACATGTTTCAGATTAGGGCTTTGGAACAAGGACTTAGTCGCCATTGTTGGAAAAAAAATGTAAAGGATACAGAGAGAGAAGTTGGTGGAAGTGTTAAGAGATAAAAAGTATGTGTAGGCGTACTTATAGTAAGCATGGAGAGAGTTCCGCATGTTTTGGCGTGTGTTTGACTGAAAAAAACGATCGAGGTTAAAATATTCAAATTACGATCATGTTTTGGCAATTAAGAATTATTTTATGTGGTCGGAGGTATTCTATATTATTGAATTTTAATTTCGTCTAGCAGTTCTTCCTAAGTTCAGTCTTTTATACGTTGACAAAAAAAAAGTTCAGTCTTTTATACGCGTTACCATAGCATGTGTATGTGAATGCAAAATAAAATAATAAAATACGTTAACTCCATGTTACCAACCTAGTACGATATATCTAGAGAATATACTGATTCCAAATTCAGATTAGTCCGAGTGACAATTTGGCCAAATTATCGTAGTCAGCTGACTTTTGGTTTGGATTGGTAAACCATTGAGTAATAAGACCCTTTTTGGTTAACTATATATAGGTGATCCGGGCTGGGTCGTGTCAGTATCTAACTGGAGCCAGGGGCTTGTATTTGGTCTGTTTCTAGAACTAACTTAAGTTGCTCGACTAAACCCTAAGGACGATTCAACCCGACCAGTAAAGCCTAACTCACCAGGTTTTAACACAGGACAAAGCAAACTGTTCAATTCTAGCTTAAACCAACGCGTGTTGGCCTAGTGGTAAAGGAACTCCGGCTGGAGTGCCCGCTTGGGTTCGATCCGCGTTGGTCACGAGAGCATTCACATGGGTTTCTCTCGTCCTCCAGACCACTTCGCGTAACCAGGGACCTTTAAGTGGAGGCTTAAAAATCCTGTAATGGCATGGGCATAAGCCTGATGGGCTAGTCGATCACGCTTAGTGGTCGGATACTAGATTATCAAAAAATATACTAGCTTAGTATGTTACTGATTTTAAAAAAAAAATTGAAATGATTTATCAATTTTATTTCACAGATCTCATGCTATTGCAAAATATAAATTCCAGTTTGATTCTGTATATTTAGATGCAGCTGATATCAGTGGCGGAGCGCCGGAGGCAGCTCTTTGGTAGGGAGGCCAGATGACCATGTCAATTGTTTATAAACAGAAAATTATACTTGGGTTTTAAAAAGAAAACCAGAGCTTGATCCGCGGACGCATATTAATATTTACTTTTTCATACATTGATATTTGGTTTTCATGATTAATGTTATATATTTTAGATGTGTTGTTATATAATTAATTGTATACAAAAGATTTAGGCTGAATCATGTAATATTGTATTTTTGGTACAGATATCTAAACATGTTTCAGATATATTGGTTATTTTGATATGTTTTATGTTACAGCAGAACCGAACTCATTCACACCGAGAAGGATCCAATTCAAAACCCGCACATAAATTTATAATATCAAAGTTGAGTTTAATTTTAAACAAAAAATAAATGATACCGAAAGAGATAACCCGTACTTATCTGAATGTCAATGTCTACTGATTCTATAAATATATATTTCTTTTAAACTCTTTCTATGTGTTTGGACAAATTAAGTGAAAAGAAATAATTTTAATTTTTAGTAAAATAATTATATGGAGTGAATAAGTGATAATAAATATAATATATTTTTATTATTTTGATATAAATTATTATTTTGTTCATGTAAACTATATTTTGAATTATAGTGTTGGTTATGTAGTTTTTCACCGATTGAAACTAAGTTAAAAAAGTTTTAGTAAAACATACTAAATCGAAATTTTAACCATATGCAAAACCTGGTTAATTTACATTTTAATTTTTATAATTGGTATAAACTTAATGCTGATTAATTAATAAATAAAAATCTGCAGTACTATTATTTTTTTTTGAAAAAGGTAAAGGGTTAAAACCCGAGTCTATTAAAGATAGAGACCTAACCCCCGAGTGAGAGATGCAGTCCACGGATAGACCCTCTTCCGATTATTCAAATGAGTCCTAAAGCATGTACTCATATCCGTGTGGTGAAAAGATTCATCATGAAGTAGTTTCTTCCGGCAGAGTTCGAACTCCTTACTTAGATACATGCAGGAGTCCGATACTTACCATTAGGCCACGATGATCCCTTCAATAGTATTATTATTATTACGGTAATATAAGTAATGATGTGATATATATTTAAGATAATACAATTAATGAAGTTGTTAAATTAAATATTAATGGAAAGATAATTAATACAATATTGACCCATAGAAATATATCTTTGTAGTGAAAATATCTATATTATTAAAATAGAAGTACACTTTGAAAATGCCCCTAAGTTTTTGAAGTTATTTACATTTGAATGTCACTGAAGTAATAAATTAACTTTCCTTAATTATAGTTGTCTTTTCTGATTTATAAATACATTTTCCTTAATTAGTTGTCTTTATTGAACCTCTATTTAAGTATGTTTGTCTTTTTTCAATTTAAATAATTGATTTAAATTTAATGTATTTTCTTAATTTAAATAATATATCTTCTTAATCAAACCTTTATAATAATAGATTTTGCCAATATACTTCGTTTTAACATATTAAATATTTTTTTAATATTTATTAGTATAAATAATAAAATAAAAATCACACATCATAATCAATTTACATAACATATAAATAAAATATAAAATAATTAATCTATATATTATTTATATAGTGGTTTCAAGTTTAATTAGTTATAGATATTGGATTTGTTTATATGATACAGTGTGATATGATAGACGATCAAAATCACAAAATACAATTATTCAACGTAATAAATAAAATTGTTATGTTTTAAAATGTTCTATTGATAATTATGTAATACATTTTAATTTACATATATATATATATATATATATTATACCATTAGTACAAATAAAAGATTTAAAATGAAAGCAAATATCTATACGGTCACGGATCAAGTTCTAGAAATAAACAACAACAACGTTAAATTATTTTTCTTGAAAAAATTTATTTTGATAAAAATCATAGTTCCAAATATGTTTATATATTTTATGTATTTATAAATTTATTTTATTTGGGATGCTAAGATTTAAGAATTGGGAAAAATGTGATTCACCTCTATATTATTTTAATTAAAAAATTAATATTTATATAGTAATATTTTATTAACTTTTTAATTTTAATTTTTATTATAACTGCAAAAGTTAATTTTCAATCTGGATTTATGTGTAGATATTAAAAATTCATCATTTAATATAAACAAAAAAACTAAAAACATAAAATAAATACCCGCCCGACCTTAGTATATTACTAAAGCAAAATACATAATAGATTTTTGCCCCTACATTTTCCAAATAATTACAACCCTCTGCCACTGCCTTTAAAAAAAAATTGATCCTATTTAATACGACCATTGACATTCCTTATTTTCGATCAATTAAAATCCAATCCGACCAGCATTTATTTCGCCAATCATATATAGCAGCAGTTGCTAATATTCCATTGCTTATTTTTCGGAAAATTAAATGCCAATTCCACCAACTTTTACTCAACCAACTAATTTTAACAACCATCACATTCAAGCAGTCATTATTAATATGACTACTTAAGGAGCTCCTATATTACAGTTGTATTGATGCCACTTTACATTTGTATTGAAAAAATATATTCATATTTTTTTATCAAAAATATATTCATACCATAAAGCATAGAAATCTAATATTATCGGTAGATAAATAAAATATCCTAGGCTGGATCTCTGACTTGATTTTTATAGCAATCAGATATTCTCAATGAAACACCGAAATTAAAACCCACTACGTATACTAAATATTGTAAATTCAAAATCATCAAATAAAACCAAAATTATTTTATTTTATTAATCTCAATAAATCAGTTAAGGTCGAAATAATAATGTGTACATGACTGGATAAGCCCAGTTTTGAAACTCATTCAAACGTTTTTAATTTGTTTCAAGCATATAGACAAATAAATTCATAAAATTACTATACAATAAATTTTACTTTTAAATTTTAAACTCTTAAAATTAATTTCTGTATGTATAAATATATAACTTTTTATATCATGTCTAACATATATATGAATATTTTTCAAACATAAACAATCATTACAGTTGTAAATAGAGTAGATCATTTTATATATAAATACATAATTTCATCACTAAAAATGAAACAAATCCCGCGCTTTCAAAGCATGAATCAAATTCTAGTTGACCCTTTAAAACATGTTGCTAGCTCCGCCACTGCCTGGTATTCTTAAAACAAATCAGCAACAAATCACAAATGTTTTTGTCATATATGTCTAGAATAGTTAGGAAAAATGAGCGAGGAAAATGTAATAACTAAAGCAACAACAGTTCAATGAACTTTCTCTACGTTGTTTCCGAAAACGAGAAAGTCAGTTAATTAGTTATGTTTTTGGTGTTTTTGTTATTATTTTGGGTTTGTGTCGAACTTGTTACTTTTCAACAGAAATGCAATCTTATAAAAACTAAAATAAAAACATATAAACGTACAATAAGTTTTTACTAAAAATATTTAATGTTGAACAAATTCAATATGTTCATTTTGCATTTTTCAATCAATCATCTTCAACAAACCTTTTATATTAAAATTCTAATTTTGATGATATGAATAATAAATACATTCATATGTAGTGTTTCGAGCGATTAGTTTATCTCTCATATTCGGTTATTCTTTACAAAAAAAAATTGTTGGAAATTTTCTGAAAATATATCAAACGCAATATTTTAAAAAATCGAATTCAAATACCTAATCTGTAGATGGAGAAGAGCATATATATTGATGATATCTTTTATGAGTACAATGAAATAACTTTAAATTTGTACACCTATCTGGCCTTTTGATGGGATGGGTCGGATCTCAATGGCAGAATTCAGTAGCAACACACCTACCTAACCACAGGTAATTTGGATGGAAGACAATGTAGGATTCTTGCTACCATTCCAACAATCCCATGCCGAACAACAAGCTCTTCTTAATTTACCATGTGTAGACTCTTAATAATGATTTGATTTTAATAATGGCAAAAAGTCTTTTCGATGAGACAAAAGCAGATACAACTAAATTGATTCCCAAAGAAAATCACAAATACCAGCAAAATGGTTAGCTAATTTTGTAGCTTTTTATAAGGAACTAGGGTAAACCCGCCCTACGGGCGGACAAACAATAAAAAAACAAATTATACAAATTATTTTAAATATCTAATTTATTTTTAACTAAAGTAGTACTAAATTTTATAGTTTTTACAACAATTTTAACTGTTCATTTTAGAAATCATATTTTCTAATTATTATAAAAAAAAAAATTCTTTTCGTTACACATTTTTGAAAAACTTATGATTTTACGATGTAAAAGTAACTTATTCATTATAACTACAAATATTTTAAGATAGATAAATAAATAATATGAAATTATCGTTACTTTTTATACTTATACATGTTTTTTTTGAGAAAGAGTATACATATAAATCCTTTTAGAATCTTATATGCATTATCATTTCTGGAAATAAAGCTAACCATGTTATTTGAAATCAATATTACTGGCTAACTTATAATATATAATCCTGACGATATTTTATTATATATTTACTATATTGATTGTTTTTTGTTATTGAATACAGTTTTTAACAAAACTCATTTTGCTCTTTCTAAAACAATTATTTTCTAATCGGTCCAAGTATAGCTTCGTTTATGGGTTTCACTGAAAACCTGAATAATTTTAACATAATCTATTCTATTAATTCTTCAACATGTCCAATTGATAAATGTTGTGTCCATCTTTTTAAATTTTATAACTGCCACAAATACATAAATAGACATACAAATTAATTGTAAGCAAACAATATAACTGCAACCACTAACGTAACCCTATATTATTTTTTGTAAACTAACCCACTAACCCTACATTAAAGGAACAAATATTAGATATGTCAGAGCAAAATATTATAATAGGTTAACTTCTACCATTTATTAAAGTTTGATATCAATATCAACATTGTTAAAAACAAACTATATCAGACATTGTGGACACTTCAGAGATTCCGTATTATGTATACTTTACAGAGGGATAAAAATTTCACAGGTTATTATTAGAACTGCAATATTATATATACACAATTATTTGAAAATGGAAAATCTATAAATATTTAAATTAAAATAATATTATGCTTTTTGCGGGTCAAAACTCTCGCCTAAAATCTTAATCCATCTAATAGACCAATTAAAATAGTTCATGTAAACACTAATTATATATAAAATTAAAAATTAGATAAACAAAAAAGGTGATCATCAAAAATTAAAATTTCCAAAACCCATTTTACCTTTTTTTTGCTAAATAGGATTAAACGGAAAAATACAATTACAAAGAAAACTATAAATATGATTAAATAAATATAAATATAAAAATTAAATTTCTAAAAAAAATCGTAAAACATAAAATAAACCCGCCCTTTGATATTATTATGGAAGTTACTATTTATAAAAATATATTCTATGGGTTTTAGTTTAACGGATTTTAAATAGGTTATTCAAATATCTATCAATACTATTAAAGTTGAAACATGACCAACTGATATCAGTTGTGTCCAATTTTAAATGAAATATGATTCTTACTTTCTATGCCTTTAAAAAGAAACTGAGTATTTCATAAATGTTTCTAATTATATAGGAAGTCTAACCGCAATCCCTTATTATTCGCCTAACCATTACGTAAGTTTTATGTTTCAGGATAAATCGGTTACTAAAGTGGGCTTTGTATCAAGATTTTTACGTAGCCCAAATATATTATTAGGAATTTGTTTTGTGTTAAATTTTGTTATCGGTTTTGTAAAGTCAACCTTGCATAGTGGCAAAACGTTTTGCATATTGGCTGTCAGTTTTATAAATGCTTATATTCTTAAAATTGTTTTAGCTATTAGAATATTATTTTTTCTTTACAATTTGGTGGACAATAGTTTTTTTCCAGAAATAAAACAGTTACACAACTAACCGGCCAAAAAATAGTTACACAACCTTTTTCAAAAAAGTCCAAACTGATATGTGGCAATTTGTTCGTTGGACGACAATTTGTTGTTTGTTGTTGATTATAGCCTAGATTCTATAAAAATTATATTTCTTAAAAATATAAAACAAAAAATATATCCGTCTTTTTAAGGACGGATCATAAGTTTGATCTAATTATTTGAAAATCGATTTGGGGGTGCGGATTATGAGTATTTTATGCGGGTGAATGTGGGTTGGTTGATTTTGGATCGCGGCTATTCTGGCGACCCGCAAGGTATTTAAAAAGTAAATATTTCTTTTAAAATACAGGAATTTAGAAATAATAATTGAAAATTTAAATCATGTGTAAATTTTTTATTATAAATATATTTTTTATAATAATTAAATTAAATAATAAATTTAAAAAATATATATATATAACCCATAGATAACCACAAAATTAAACGGAGCGGGTGCGGGTATAAAATTATTTGTTTGCGGGTTGTGCGGTCATGTTTTTTAACCAAAACAAAATTGAAAACCAGCGGGTTGGCGGATCAGCGAGGCAAGTTTCACCCGTAACCCAACCTTAATCGTGCGTACCAGTTCAATTTTTAAATTGTTATTATTTAATAAAATATATTTTTATTAAAACTTATACACAAATATGATTAAAAATACAAATATAAACAGAAAAAAAGAAAAATATCAAAAAAATAAATTTAAAACAAAAAATATACCCGCTCTTTTAAGGGCGGGTCAAAATCTAGTAATTTAGATAATACCCAAAATAACTACCCACAACTATATCCGAGAGAGACACTTCCGGTCTCTATTGTGTTTAGAAATCTATATCTATAAAGTACAGTTCTCTCACTCCAGGATACGCCACGTCAGATGCCAGCACATAAACTCGACTCCCGACGGCACGACACGTGTCCAGATAACCAATCCCCTGCGTTTCGTTAATAGGTGTGCGCAATTCGTTTGGGCCGGGCTTGGTGTAAACTTCTTACAGACCAGCGCGTTTATCATCTTAGCCTGCATGAAACGCTGCGTTTTCCTTGAGGGTTAGACCCATGTTCTTCTTCGTCTCTCTAGAGCTCATGGCGATTAGAGTTCCACAATCGTTCTTTCGTCTTCTTCCTCACTGTACGAAACGATACCAGTTACCTAATAATACTCTTAAAACCCTCCATTAATACATCACCCACGATCCTTCTCTCTAAGCAATACAGTAAACTTATATCCAGAATATAGCTAACGCAGCGATCTTCCTTTCCGATCTGAGGATCATATGATGCTCATCCACCGTTCAAGTCCGTTTGCTCTGCTTCTGGGAGGTCAGGAACGTCCGACGCGTCAGCGAACTCATAGGATTCGATATGCTGCTGCTTGATTCTCAGGTCTGTTATGTTCCCCCGCTTGAGTTTTAAATTTAAATGTTTCAGACATATTCATTCCTTATTACCAACATTTCCTATTTAGAGCTTCGAAACTGATTGGTAACTGTTTTAAATATTTTCCTGATTATATATAGATCATCTGTCGTGTTGAATCTTTACTAACGAAATCTCCTGATCATTTTATGTTTAGTCGACCATGATGCCGGCGACGGTGAATATGAACCGGCTTGCAACTCACAGCCCTAATCTGAATACGGTTTCACTATATTCCCTAGCCGGTTTGATGTGACCCGATGTAATCGGAATTACCGACTGTCGGACTCCTCTATGATGTTTTGTTTCGGAAAGTCTACCTCTTTTGATGAGATAACCGAACCGGCTATTCCGATAGGTGTGGAATCTTTTCGGTTCCGTAATCACAGCGAGCTGCTTGGTCTTGCCAGCACAAACTCTCGGCTTCCAGGTACTGCTCTTCTTCTCTGTAAATTTGTCTATTATGATTAGTTATTTAATAATAATCATCCCACAGACATCGTCGGTGAGATAGCTGCCGTGAAGAGCACTATAACCGACCCTCTGCAGAACAATAACCGTCTGACGGCAACCATTAAAATGGATAAGTTACTAATTGTTCCATATTTATCAATTTAGATTCTAATACTGGTTATTCAGAGTTTGCCTCGATTTGGTACCGCTCTCGCGGCCCTCTACTTTAAAAAGTATTACATTTTGATCACTTTTTATGTAAATGTTATCAGTGATGTTTCAGTGACTATGAGTCTGTTCGACTTACAGGCTGTCAAGCTCCACAAACAACTTGAATAATGGGTGGTGATCCAAGGGTTCTGGTTCCAACCAGTATCAACCCAAAATTGTGGGAGGTAATTACTTGAACTTAACATCACTTAGTCCGCCTTTTAATTATTCTCAGTACATTTACAGCATTTTATTTTGAAGGTCGTCTGTTTCTGAATGCTACTTCAGGCACACACATATATTTTGACAAGGAAACTACCGCAGGGGAGAATTATTCTACAGGCTGGTTGCCCAATACACCGGGTTTCCATCAGCAGCTCAATTGCCAAAGAGCTACGTCAAGGTAGAATCTCTGAGCATAGCTGAGCTTAATGAATTTGTCATATCTGCTTCTTCTCAAGTATAGTATTAGTAACCATATATTATGATTTGAAAAGAGAATGAACTGAAGTTAAAGTTTGCTGCTGCTGGTTAACGAATGTAGGAGATTGGTTTCATCTGCACCGTGAAGGTCACTGGTATCAAGCTTAGATAATGGATGGTGCTATGTTTCTTACTCCAACCGCATCAAGAAGCTCCAACACACTGTCTGAGCTTTCACCTGTCTGCATTGTACTAATACTAATGCTGTTGGTGTCCTAAGGTATGTGCCATTTGTACACACCTTATTTGCATTCATTAATATTGGTGTCCATGCACATAGTCAACTTTGAGATTTGATACGTGTTAACTTCCTGCTAGATACCGGGTGGAGATGTCCATTGAAGATGAAACTGCTGAAGGCCTCTTTGTTTGTTTTGGCAGGGTTATGACAAAACTGAATAATACGAGAGCCTACGAAGCTGACCATGTTTTGGTATGTCCTTACTCCGCCTGTCATGTTTCTTTTTCTTGAAATTTTACTCATAAAATTGCCTTCAACCGTTGCTTCCTCAGGCTGGTGATGGTTTGAACCCGGAGGACACTCAGGCACCTCCATTTGTTGCAGGCATGGAGTGTAGGACCTAGACGTTCCAGGTCAAGGTCGGTGCATACAACTTCACTGCAAACCATCAAACCTTTATGATCTCCCGCATCCTTAGTGAAGGTGACCGTATGCCGCTCCGTAAATTTATTGGCAATGTAAGTTCCATGTTACAGTCAGTTAGCTTCACGGTATGCAGATATTAACAGGTTAGTTTGGTCTGAATAGGGAGGCGATGATGACAATGGAGACAACAACAGTGGTGCCATCTCGGTTCGTTCTAAGGTGGAAACTGGTGGTAGCAGTCAGGTGCAAGGATCCTCGGAAGTTAAGAAAAATGGATCCTTTTTTCCCCCGTTTTGTTGACAACATGGTCTTTGAATCTTGGTTATTTTATGTTTGTTTACAGACAAGCTTTATAAAATCTATCACGTTCTCCATTTGTTTTGTATTTAAGATCTTTATTCATATTTGGATCGCTCAAAGACTGCTTGAAATGGAATATGATTCGAAATGTCCGTTTCATAGCATTTTACTTTTATAATATATCATAACATGAGACTGTACGTATACGTCACTATATAATCTTATACAAATTGTTTGATTGATCTACTATATCATTAACAAATAAAGCTAAAAAGAATTGGCCGAACAATAGGCGACTATATCAACGATTTGATAGTCACCTGTTTATATGACAAGCTTATAGTAAACATTGTTAAAAGTATAGATCTTATCATGCTCATGCCCGTTGACCATTGGTTCACGTAATTTTTTTGTTGGAAACAGGTTCTGAATCTTAATCTTCATAATACTTCCAATTAGGTCAAGTAATCTTTAATTTTGTTGAGAACAGATTTGGAGTCTTACTCTTCGTAATACCTCAGTTACAAATAAGAGTTCAAATGTCCCTCGGAAATACTGATGGTGACATTATAGTCGAGGCTGAGATCATGACTGGGAAAGAAGCAGGAGCAAAACTACTGATCCCTCAGATACAATCTCTCATTTTGACACCATGCATCCTTTCACGTTATGTTGATGCCAATATTCGTTTGAAGTATCTATTTATCTATTTTATAATATTCAAAGTTATAACGTATAATTTATTTATTTTATTCCATGTATATCATTAGTTTTAAGAAGAAAATAAAAAATAGTTTTAATTGTGAAACAAATATATAATTGAGAGCAGAAATATTTTTACTCTACTAATTCCAATCTACTGTAATTTTAGGAAAATCTATTCACCTATTGTTATATTGTTATTATAGCATACTTATATTTTTAAAATTTATGAAAATAAATAATTAAAATAAGTTAAACATTAAAATAATTTTATATTACTAATTTAGATTATTTTATAATAAAGTTGGATTATCTATCACCTCATGCGTCCACGTCACTTAAAGAGAAGAGGGCAAAATACGCCACGTGTCACCTGTTTAATTCTCCATGGGTTTTTCGGCTTTGGGAAATCAAACAAAATTCGTGAATATCGTCTTTTCCTCTTTCTCATCTTCACAAGTTTTCTACGTTTCTCCGGTCAATCTAAGCCATAATTTGTTTTGCTTTTAACTATTAAAATCTCTAATTACATAAACGTTTGACGTGCTTCATTGTCAATTCCACCTCTCTCCTTAATTGTATGTAGTACGAAAGTCGAAAATCAATGATGCGAAGAGACACAGCCATTGATGTGAACCACCTCAAAATCTCAGATCAAGTACTGATATGGATCAGAATACTCTAACCTCATGCTTTGTTTGATTGCTTCCAAATGGATTAAATCTGAAGAATTTTGATGTATTTCAAGAGAACCATGTCAGTTGGCTCCTTCTTGCGTGGAAAATTGAAGGTCCATCCTCTTTTCTCCTTCCCTCTCTCTTCCTTCTTGATTGTGTTCATAACTACAATTGGATATGTGATTCGTTATTAATTTAGGGGTTTAATATCAATTGGTACCCTAATTCCTTTCTAAAGTTTCTAGCTCCTTTATATCAAAACCGAGTCAAATTTTGACCCAATTGATTCTTTTTCTCTTCTAGGAGAGTTAGTTTTAAGTGAAATCCCGAACCTTTTACTGTTCGTTACCACTCTTTAATTTGTTCAACGATTTGAGTTCCCAAGCCTTGAAAAATTAGTCATAACATTTTAAAATTCTGGGATTTTCTGAGTTGTATAAGTTTTAGTAACTACTGAATCCTGTTGAATAATGTGAATGTTTCATTTCATCTTTTTCTTATGTTTCATCCTTTTGAAATGTTGAAAACGTCTTCTTAATCATCAGATTTTTTGAGAAGCTAAGAAAACGGCGGAGGTTAGGTCCGCCAAGCTGCATTTCTGCAGAGTTAAGGAAGATAAGGATGAAGTCTTTGTGTTCCGGTGAACTAATAGCACTTTAAGATGAAGAAGACAACCAATCCTAGCTTCGTGTAGGTTCATTCTTATTAAAGTAGCTGAGTTATCTCTGTGTGAGACAAGTTCCTTGAACTACGAGGTTAGATTTTTGCACATGGAAGAAAAAAATATGTATCATCGTGTTAACGTTGTTGTTGTTATTTTTTCAGGAGAGCGCTTTTGAGAAAAATTGAGTATCTGAAAGGACAACATATAATGCAGTATGAAGGCAGGCTTGCTCCTCCTCCATTGTCTAACTTGCTGTGTTGTTTTGCTTTTATGGAAAATCTCTCCAACGTCTTAGAAGTAGTCACAAGTAACAATCTTTTTAAAACTTTAGTTCTGTATTTTATTATTTTGTTTCTTTTGCTAAACATAGTGATTCTTATTGCACATAGTCCCGCAGAGTTATACTAATATATAGTAGAGGTTTTTTATCGGACGACTGATGTGTCAGGTGATACATAGTTGCAGTAGACGCTAACCAAAGTAGTTGAGCTGCTTCCCCAAATGTGGAAACTGCTGATTTGTCGCGTGATACTATTTTGTTTTATAGACGAGCGCTACTCAAACACAGGAAGCTTGAGTGTTGATGATTTGAGGGTGGCTTGAGTGTTATGGTGATATGATATATATGTATATATATTAACATTCAAATCAGAATCAAAATAGTTTATGAGGAAGATCATGTTCATTAACACTTTCGTCCCAGCGGTTGCGCAATCTGTAACTTTTATAGGCTACCACATATTAGGTATTTAGAAGACATGTAAAGACGAGTGAGAGCCTTGCATCAACAGCTTTGAATGGTTAGACCAGTCTGGAGACCACAAAAAAGGCTTACCTGAAAATCATGTCTCTATACTCTACCCTTGGCTCTTTGAGTTCTACATCTGTAAGTGTTGATTTACAGACATCCTTCTTGCTTTTCTTTGTTTAATTAATAACCATCTCAACTCAATATTTTCCAGATATCCAAAAGAAGAAGCCAAAATCAGGAGCAAACATGACTATAGAAAAATAAGGTAACACAAGAAGGCTATAAGACACTTTTGTTGTTCTCATTCTTAGTGTCACTTTTGATTTTAGTGGTTTTCTGGTTCTTGAAAAACTACCGAAGCTACCTATCTTTGTATTTTTTTTTGTAAAGCACCTATCTTTGTATAAGTAAATATGCTGCCACCTTATTTCATTTTAATCTGCGTAAATAGAGTCTTTGCCATTTATTACACACTTATTTGTCTTCATGGCTTCCATTTGATTTCAAATACATATATGTTTTTAAATGATTTAATGTTATGTTCTTAGATCTTTATTTTATCACATAGTGCACACTGAGAAGGAACGAGTTGATTTCTTCTACAAATGAGTTGATTTCGTCTACAAACTAAAACCTTCGAATGCACAAAAAGTCCTTAATGAAATCTTTAGGCACTGCTACTGTTAAGAAAACACAATTTTGTTAATGTATTAAAACATCTCCGGTATACATCTCTAAATTTTTCTCAAAAATAAAGAAATTTTACTATACAGTCATACATCAGAGCAAAACCATCTTTATACTCAAATTCTTTTTGAGAATTATATAGAGATACAAATAGAAGTTAGTTGGAGAAAATTTTAACGGAATTGAATTTAAACTTTATAATTCACATAGTGAAGTTTCATGAGAAATAAAATCAATTCTTTCCAATATCTAACAAATTTCTCAAGGTTGGTTTAAGACCAAAAGTTAAGGAAGAAGATACAAATTATCAAAGGAATGAAGTGGTGGTTAAGGAAAATTATTGAAGGTGTTGTAGAAATTTCTTATTTGAATCTTGATTTATATGTTGAGTAATTCAAATCCATCCTTAAAAAAATGGAAACACTATCAAAACTATTTATGATATTCCTCTTTGATTTAAATAACTACAAATCAAAGTAATACAATACTGTCACTAACGAAATTGAACATAAAATAATTTTGAATTCATTAGGTAATAAAACATATGAATCCGGAGATACAAACAATTTTAAATTCATTAGATAATAAAACGTACGAACCCGGCGCGTAGCGCCGGAATACCACTAGTCTCTAATAATTTATGGGTTTTATTCTTCACCCTCGTTCGAGTTGATCACCCCTACAGTCTCGCTCTCAACACTATCATTAAACCATTCTGTAAACAATAAAAATGATCCATCTTCATTCTTCACCCTCGTTCGAGTTAACAGTCTTGACATGATGTTATTACTAATTAAAAACCATTACAGAACACCATTTTTGTGAGTATACAAATAAAAGCAAAAACTTTTAACATATATATATATATATATATATATATATATATATATATATATATATATATATATATATACACTTGCAACAAACTTGAGATTGATCTATTCACCTATTATGAGAGATGCAACAAAGTTGAGATTCACCAATAACAAAGTAAGATTCACCTATAACAAAGTACGGAGGATATATCTTTTCTTTCAACAAAGTTGCAAGGAATACAAAACAGAGAAGAAACAATTTTGTTTTTCCAATGTTGCAGTATAAAAATCTGCAGAGATCGTGCAGAGGAATAAGCTTGATATTTTTTAGGACGAAATTCTTAAACATACAGAATCTGAATCCTCTGCTTTGGCCTCTGTAGTTCAAGTTGATCAAAGCAGAAACTGGACTTAACAGCGATTAATATAAGCCGGCCGGTCCTTTCTTCTCATGGCTTCAAAGTAATTACCATCCACACAAAGTATGCTTTTGTACTTATCGTCCCCTAAATCCACCATAGTTTTTGAGTTCTCCCATGGTTTTCATACAACTGCATCATCACTATCATAACTAAAGAAACTCATATCGTGTGGAAAGCTAGTAATGAAAAAACAAAATGTTATATGATTTTTTACCGTTCATGGTCAAGAACTGCTACCACTTTGGGAGATCCAAAGTAAGTCCGGTACATCTGATATAAAAAAGTAACATTCTGATATGCATCAACTAACAATACTTGTTCTTCACTATCAATGTTTACATCCTTACCTCAGATCAGATTCAAAGGTTATTACTGTCGCCTTGTTCTGTCAAAAGCTCTTTTTGCTGAGGTTCTCCATGTAGTCAAATGTCTCTAACCCTTCAATCTGAGGGCTCCTTTGACGTTTCTAAAGAAAGCAATGTTGAGTCGCCATCTATACCAATTTAGTTCCTGAACTCAAAAAGGAAACACACACAGAATTCAGAATGTATAAAGTTAAAGAACATAAAAGACATGATGATGGTTTACCTACACCTGTCAGGCCATTGCTTTAAGTCCTCATCTGATGGTTTGAGAGGAAGATCAACTAATGATTTTTTTTAAGAACTCGTTTGAGTAAAGAAGAGGTATATTGTCATCGATTACCCAGATTTTGTTCCTTGCAAATCTATGTTGATCCAGTGAACCACAATCTACAAACTTTAGACACACACAGAAACAACTCAATTACAATGTTACATTCCAAAAGATACAACAATGACAATACTAATTTAAAATTACATGAGGATAGCAAATCTGAACGTACTTCCGCAGTGTTAGAGCAGCGACCGGATTTGATGGCTTTCAATCGGCAAGGAAAGTGTATGAAGTCGCCATCATCGGAATCAGATGTTAGAACTCTTCTGGATCGCGTTTGAGTTGTGCTGTCCATTGTTGAAGGATGAGATATTTAGACTCGAAACTTCGGCCGCTTGCTGTGGTATGCGAAGAGAGATAATCACGAAAAAAATAAACATGTATTAATCGAAGGTTGAGAGGTTACAGAGATCAGATCGGCGATTTAGCTTCTGGGAATTTCGTCGACTACTCGAAGAAGATCTCGATTTAGAAAGTCCAGACGATTTCCAAAAGATAAACTGATGCCTTTTAACCTGCGAAGCCCAAACCCATATAATCACGCTTTAGTGAAACGGTGGGATCCGACGTGTCGAATGCTCAGAGACTCAATTTGTGACATGGCGTCTGACGTGTCAGCAGGAGAGAAACAACTCTTCTTTATATATATAGACTAGGGTCGGCCCGCCCTACGGGCGGGATGTCAATTGAAAACAGAGGGATAGGGTGAAGGAGTAGTATGTAGAGCAACGTTGCTTCCGTAGCATTAGTAGCGATGACGGTTAGTGTCATCTTTTATGATAGTGGTTATTGCAGACTATAAGTCATGTGCTTGTGTACTTACGCCATATGTCTTGGATATATGAAACCATATGGACGGACGTTTACGTGTATAGGAAGATATGTAAACATGAGACCCGCGTATTAAACGGTGGGAGTCAAGATAGTGCTTTAAATTGTAAACAAACGCAGGTTCAATAATAACACACAATATTCAGTAAGTGTAAGTAAACTAATATCTCAGTGGATGTCTGTACTGATTATAAACCGGAAGTATATTTTTGATGAATCAAATCAAACATAAACAGAGGAACGCGCTGATCCGATGCTTGATCTCTGCCCGGACCGTGTATATCCTTGCTAAATTCACTGCAGAAAGTGAGGATATAAACTTCTAAGTTCTAACGTCAAATATTTAATTTGTCCTAAATTTTTAATCGCTATTCAAAAATCAATTCGCTTTCAACTACCAGTCTGAGAACTCAACACCATAGACAACCTCTATTCTGTGAATAATAACTTTTAAACATAACTATGGTACGTAGAACATTTTGAAATTCTTTTTCCAATCTTGCCTTATAATCTTAAACTGATACCCCAGACCTTTTAATCCTCAACCCCTTTGTACATCCTACTCTAAAATAACCAATAGCATAGACTCTATCTAAAATATTAGAACTATTGTGTTTTTTTCTAATATTGTAACTTAAAATTTTCAATGGTCGTAAAAGCTGAATCCAAACATTCTGATAATCATATTATTTTTGCAGAGCTACGCATTATGCGATCTTATATCAGTAGTATGATAAATGTAAATGAATATCATTACTATATGCAATCAAAATCAGATATTTATGAATGCATGAACTAAGGGCTTTGCTATTACCTGTGTCACTTGGATGTCATTGAAGATTTCCCTGTAGACAATATTGGTCACTCCATCTTTACCGTCCGCATCGGAAGTCTCGTCTAATATCTTAAGCCCATTTGGAGACGTGACCCTAGACATGGCCACATATAGTTGACCATGAGTAAACACAGGGCGGGGAAGATATAGAGCGACATTATTTAGGCTCTGCCCCTGGCTCTTGTTTATGGTCATGGCATAGCACAGCCTGATCGGGAATTGCCGACGGTTGAAAGTGAATGGATGGATGGTATCTGTGGGTGTTAGCTGAATCCTAGGAATCAAAACCTGCTCACCAACTTCTGTGCCAGTCATGATCTCAGCTTGAACAATCCTGCTACCTAGCCGGGTGACCATCATCCTTGTACCATTGCACAAACCTAGATCCTGGTTAAGATTGCGCAGCATCATAACTGGTGCCCCTACTTTCAAGCACAGCCGGTGATTCGGAAGTCCTGGAAATTCTAGTGAATTGAGATATTCAGGTGGGTAATGGCTGGTCCAATCATCAGCTGGTGTGGCCTCAAAATCGATGGAATCTGAGCTCAAATACTCCCTAGCATGTGATGGGATCTTAGAGAGTAGATAAGCGTTGATCTCATGTACGGTATTATTTGTCGGTGTCAAGACGGCTCTTTCCTTCAGGTACTCTTTGTTTCGGTAGTTCTGGAGGAAGTTTGGATATGCAGCATCTGCCAAAGCTTCATGTGGAGTTTCAGAGCGAGGTAGTAATAAGCTCTTGTCCACAAAAATCTGACTACCTTCTTCATGCTTTGATTTATATGATGACACTGTTTCCGCTTCCCCATTTCCTACTTGCAAGAGCCATTCTGCAAAGTCTTTGTCCTCCTGCCGCAGCCTCATGTTTATTGACAGTGAATAGACTCGTGCCATTTTCCAAATATACGACTTGCTAATGGACGCGAGAACCGTATCCGGACGTTTCCCGTGTGGGATGACCGGTAGAATTTGTCTAAAATCGCCCCCAAGAAGCACCGTCTTGCCACCAAAAGGCTTTGTGGCTGCCTCGGGATCTGCGTGCGATAACAAATCTCTGAGAGAACGGTCTAGTGTTTCAAACGTGTGTCTATGCGCCATCGGAGCCTCGTCCCATATTATTAGGTCCGCCTTGCATATTAATTCAGCCAAGCTAGACCCTTTGTGTATATTACACATCGAACTATCATCCAGTGCCAGTGGTAGTTTAAACCGTGAGTGGGCTGTTCTCCCACCTGGAAGAAGCAATGCCGCGATACCGGCGGTTGCAACCGGTATAACTACTTTGCCTACTGACCTGATCCGTGCGATGATGGTCCTGTACAGGTACGTTTTACCAGTTCCTCCTGGACCATACACAAAGAACAGTTGCCCTAATCCTTCTTCAACTGACTTGAGAACTGCATCATACACTGTGCGCTGATCCTGATTGAGGGCGCTAAACAACTCACGATGCGTTTCAGCCTCCTTCTTGACGTCGTAAAGTAACTCTTGCCGCAACTCCGGGTTGTTCAACTCTGATATTATGGATTTATCTGGCTTAGGCATCTCATCGTAGTCTTCTAACGTCTGGTTATGCTCTTTTAGATGTCTCTCGACCTCGATCAGAGTATACTGCTTCAACTGCTCGTCCTCTAATTCAAGCTCTGGAAATCGAAACTCCTTACGTTTCATGTAGAGTATGTCCTCAGCTAAAAACTTCCATGAATGCTCCCACAGCTTTAGAGGGCTTATAACCTGACAGTATACCAGTATAAGTACAAATAATCTTCTCAGCTGACGTCCAGTCGCCCAGTAAGATGGCTCTTCTATTGCTTCATGCCACTCTTTATCATCATTGAGTAAACCTCTGGCATAGCACGCGTCTTTGCACTTCTTGTAAAAGACCCCACCAACACTGCATAAATCATAATAGCTCCTAGGACCTCTCACAACATTTAACAATATCCTTAAGTAGTATCTATCTCCGGAGGTTGGACTGACATACACGACACGGCCAATAGCTTCTCCTTGTTGTCTTGGTGCCCATAGTTTCCCGGCTGACTGATATACGAACCTGGAGGGGAACTCAATGTATGTCAGCTCCCTAGCTTCCTCATATATCTCACACGCCTCAAAGAATGCAGTTAACATCGTCTTATCTATATTCTCCCGGCATAGCACCTCTGATAGGTCAGCAGATTCATCGTAGACCATCAAATGCTCCCCTGGTAGGTGTACTGGAAGCTTAACAACATTAGGCTGGTTATGGTGTATTGGGAAAGCAAATAATCTCCATGCACCTTCGCAAGCCGATATATAGCGGCATTCCAAAAACTTGTCAATCTCGTTGACCATACTTGTTTTTTTCTTTTCCTCCTGATTCACGATGCCTGCAGATTCCTTTTTCTGTAGGTGAGCAGTAGCACGATCAACGCCTTTGGTAATGTATTTAAATAGGTATTTGATTGCACTTGTCCTACAGCACCATTCAACGTTGATGTGGGCTTGGTATTTCTTCAGCAGAGCAAGATTATGAGGCACCACATATCGATGATCCAGTTTGATATCACCCTTGACAACAAACGACCCAGAATCACCCCTCCTCCTATATACCACGAATCCAGATTTGTCAATTCTTGTGTGATCCGAGAAAGGTTTTGGGAAACTCTTAGTGCACTCCCCTTTGTCCATGCACGGCGACCTGGGGCGTAACCTGCCACACGGACCATGTATCATATGCCGCTCAACCAAATCAAAGCCCTCCGGGTCAAGCTCTCTATCTGGAAACTCTGCCGAGATATATTCATCAATCATTGCAGCTGTAACCTCCTTTTTTACTCCTTTTAACCATAATAAGATATGGGCATGGGGCAAACCTCGCTTCTGAAATTCTATGGTGTAGACCACTGCAATAATCATAAGTTTAGTTAAAATGACTGGGGTAAACTATGTTTACTCATTAGATTAGAGATAAATCAACAATTTTCGAATCATATATTTACCATTATCGTTTTACTTTAGTAACCACTGTTATGGTGAAAAAATGGGGCATGAGTATTCGTAGTTAAATGGTGGTAATTTTAATTAGAATAAATACAATAAATAATAGAAGTCAACAACATATATCTATACATATTATAATTTTAATCAAAAATTTGTAGTAGTTTGGGGTAATACCTTTTTTTTAAATTTATTAGTGACCAATTAAATTAGTAGCTAAATTATATTCTTATCCTATTTTCACTGGGTGGCATTACATCAGTTTATGGTTTGTTCCATTGTATTTGCTATTCAACATATTCTGAAGACTACTATACTTATGTATGGAGTATTATTTTGTAATTTTGAAATCAAAATCACATTCTTTACCATTGAACTCTTTCCTTCTAAGAATCTCAAAGTTGCTTTTGTTGGGGTAGTTTTGATCACATATTTTAGTTCCGTATCAGTATTTAAACTATAACCGGGGGTTTTTTTGGTTTTTTCGAATAAGTGAAATTATGTTATATGATTCTCAATAAATAGGTATTATAGGTGAATTTAACTCTGGTAAGGTTGTCTCAGTATATCAGTGTGAATTTTTAACCGGAATATATTTGAGATTAACTTGTACCTGCGGCCGGTTTAGGGAAGTAAACTCCGTTTTTGAATTCTGCCATCATTTCATCAAGCTTTAGCTTGAAGAGTCGACACTCGAGGTCAGGCCGGCTATTAGGGGAGTCACCTCCATATGCAGTAAGATGATTTTTGAGCTCCACCCAATTTGGGTTCGCGGTGACGGTGATGAAGAGATGAGGGTTCCCATACCAACGGCATATAGCCATTGCGTCTTGATATTTTTCAGCCATGTACCGAGGTCCAGCCGTGAAGGATGAAGGGAGGATGACCTTTTTACCAATTTGAGCCGGGTCAGCATCACCGGCTTCAACTGCGTCGCATACATTGTTGTATAGATCTGCCCGCAGCTTCTTTTGATTCAGACTGATGAACCGCAGTCTCTCTGTCTCTGTAGCCACATATGCGTCAACAATATACTGGTGCAGTAATCTTCCTCCCTTAATAATTGTCATTCCTTCTGAAGGTCTGGTCTGGATTTGATAAGCATAAAACTCTCGCATCGTCATGAATTCCCTCTTCACAGTGGAAGTTTCCGGCCCTTCGTATGGCAGTCGTTCGTTGTACCCAGTTTCCCCGTACGGAAACAACAATGGATACTGAAGACTCATCAGTAACGGGTGGAGATCACCTATTCTTTGCAGCTGCGAAGATTTAAGCTCGACCACAATGTCTCTTCCTACAGTTGTCGCAGATAAATCTCCAACCACCAGTCCACCGATCTCACTTGCGGAAGGAAGATCATACTGTCGGCCTCTGTTTGGATGACTGACTAATGTGATACTAAACTCGATTGTCCCAGTGGCGCGGAAGCGGTCGCGAGCATGTCTAAAGGTCCTGGCTAGGTGGTTGTTAGTGTCAAGCATCTCAATCAACTGGGCAATGATAGCATCATCGAGTTCTAGTGATGCAGAACCTTTGGTAATCGCTCTCTTTCTGTTCTCGATCTCGTTTTCGGTATCGAAAATATAGAGCTGCAAATACTGCGGATCGTTACCATCTTCGGGTAGCATGGAGCCAATTCTGTGAGTTATCTGGCCATGGACACGGAAGGTAAAAGGTCCTGGGGTTCCAGTAACGCTATGGTCAATATGGGCACCCATTGATGTGAATGCAAGCAGACTGTTTGCAACTCTGATGTGTGGTCTGAATTTTGGTGACTCCAACAGCTCTAGCAACGGTGACGGTGGCTCTCGAACCGGTGGAAGCCTCACACGCCCCTTCTGGCAGCATAGACTAAACTCTTTCTTCGACCGGTTGGTCCCACCGCCAACTGCTTCGGCGTTCCATAGTAATGCTTTACACGATGGGCATGACACCAAATCCCACTTGACACATGGTTTGATTTTCTTTTTACCTGAATTTTGATAGAGCAATGTCAGGCTAATTTCATGTACTGTAATATAGAACGCCAGACTACAGAGTTCAATAATCTTACGTTTAGCAGTTGTGGACACAGACGTGGATGACAGAGCTGCTCTCCTTTGTCTACGGATTGATAATCGCAATTGTCTGGCATTCCGAGTTGCTTCCGCATACGGAATCACGGGTGGGTTAGCATCGCTTGAGAATAACAGTGCTGCATGAGTTGCTGAATGTGTCAGTAGATACATAAACACATATATATCTATCTATGTAGAGGCAGGTTCTTATGCTATGTAGCTTATAAGATATACCCGTTGGAATGATTGGTCTGCCCACTCCCCGTTTCTTCATCGATTTGTTGTCAGCTACGGTATTCACAAATAGCGATCGTGTAAGCAATGCTGATATGTTAAATCGATAATGGTGACAATACAATATTGACTCACCAACTGTAGGTGACCTGTTCGTTTTTGTGGACCTAACCAGCATTCGGGACCGTCGTGATGACCGCGTTATATCTCCTCGTTGATCCCCTTATTCCAAAAAACAAAAAAAAAGAAAAACAAAAAGGACGATTATAAATGATATTAGTATAATACGCAAAATGGATGAGTTCAAACCAAGAGAGCAATGGACGCACCAGATCCATTGACCCCATGCTTTCACAGACGTTTCCAATGCTTCCGTCAGCATCCAAACTTCTTTCGATGTTGATTCTTTGATCGCTGGTCTCGGCTTCGTTCACCATTGCGCTAGAGTATCTAACACAGAGCTTAGGGATCTAATATTTCTGAAACACAAATGTGACTGATTGTGGTGCTTGATACAATTATCAGTTACTAAAAATTCGTGTCTTAAGAGGACATTTATTAGCCTTAAATGAGTGTGTATTACTTTCCATATATATAGTCATATGGGAAGAATATTTATCCTATTAATTTCTATTTTATAAATTATAGAAAGATACTTAAAAAGAATGAATGCTATTAAGCAGGGAAATTAAGTCATGCTATTTAAAAATAAGAACTGGTAATATATCACAACTCTTATGATATAGCTAGGTGACGCTTGGAGGTGAGATAAGAAGTCGAAATATTTTAGATTTGAACATTATGGGACGCCAATTTGACACAAATAACTATGTATTTATATCCCATAATTTTATATCTATAGATATAGCTAACTGTTATATCCACCTATGATTACCTAATAAAGAATTCAAGCGACCTATACATCTAGGCGTTGATCTTAATCAAAGTAAATATTTGTTTTTTTTTTGTTAAAAATTTAAACTATTTGTTATACCTTACAGAACGTAAAATGACTTAATCTATTTGTTGAATATTTGTTGAAGCGTTGTTTAGTAGTCTTAGCTTATAAAGAGGACCACCGTCGCTATGTTTTAATCTATGAACGTTATACCTTATATCATTTGTTTTTTTTTTAAAATACTTGTTTTGGTGTGCTACTTTGTTTCGAATATCCAACTAATTTTTTAAAAGAATTAAAAAAAGGATTGTAGACTAAATTCAAATAACCGGAATTTTTTTTTTTAGATAAAAAGGGAAACTGGTGATATTGATCCCATCTACAGATAGGACAATGACACACTCATTACACAAAACAGAAATATTAAAAAGACAACAAATCAAAACTACCAAGAACGAAAAAGGAAGGGGGAAAAAACAGTAATCCGGTTATAACTTGATCACCAAGCAACTCATGCAGTCGCGGAAACTGGGTTGAGACCAATGACCATGTCAAAGAACTCATACATGAGGTAAGCGTGAAAGCAGCCGGAGCAGACCGTATCGACTTCAGCTGGATGACAGTTAACGTCTGGCTTCATCTTCATGTACGTAGCAACATACTCGTCCTTCAGACGCAGGGGCAGATCACTTATGGACTTCTGGACCTTGACCCAGATTTTCTCAACGGAAGCAACTCCAACATCTTCAGATAACTCCGAGATGATTTTCTTACCTTCGTCAACCATTCCTAGGGCCATTCGAAGAAGGCCGTAGAGGTACGTTGCCTCCCTATGACTCCCATTAGATGCAATACGCAAGTGGTGAAGTCCAAGGGACTGGTTATCAAAGAGGAAATACTCACGGATTCCCTTGACATAATGAGCGGCAAGATTATCGGCTGCGAGAAGCTGCTCCATTAGTTTGCCATAGTTGTCAGCAAGGCGGGGTTGTTCCACCAAAGGGGATATGCACAGGGTTGTGGCGATGAGAGGATCATCAAGACCAAAGTTCATGCTCCTGCATGACAGCACAGTGTTAGCGTAGTCGGAGGAGGAGGCGGCACCGACCTTTGATATGATGACACGCAACATGTCATCGGGCAACGTATCGAGACGTGTTGGATTACGCTTGTTTGGCTCCATCGTTTCTTTGGGGAGTGTATAGGGGTTTAAGCTTTTGCTGTAATGGTGGTTAGTGTTTTGCTCTGTTTTTTTTTTTTTTTAATTTATTGGTTTGTCTTGTTCTTGTTATATATAAGGAATGTAGACGAAGGTATAAGGAGTTACGGTTTACAGTGATAGAGTGTAACGTATTTGCATTAACACATCCCACTACGCACTTGATTATACTTTATAATATTAAAGAGGGACGTTAGCGGTTCTGATATAATTTGGGGATGTTAATCATTTTTTTTGTATATTTATAATTCTGATTTTTGTAATTTTGTTCTCCAACCCCAAAAATTATTCATATTCAAAAATTCCCAAATATGAACGCTGTATGAATAGCATATTTCATCCACTCGAATAAAATCATGAAGAAAAAACCATCATGCTATCAGCTACAAATCAAACATGCTTATCTAATAGTAGGCAGAGCCTGAAATTATATTTTAAAATATTCAATATGATGGACATATTAAGATCTTGTTATGGTGACTTTAGTACATCTCTATAAATGATGGTATTATCTGCTCATATATACCTATTAAGATCATGTTATGGTTCATCTTCAATTAGTAAAAACGGGAAAAAAAAAACAAAAAAAAAATATGAAATGGTGACTTTAGTACATCTCTATAAATGATTGTATATCTACTCGAAGATGCTCTACTCTTTTTAATATAATCACCTCCACCATATTATTATCCTCTAAGTTTCGTAATGTTTATTTATATAACGAACCCCGTAAAAGATTACATGGAAATGAATTCATCCATGCCATTGAAGGTAATGTATCGAGAACACTTGTACAGTGATGATTACGTCGCATAATAAAGATTTAATGCAATATAGAATATATTTATAATACGAATCATTCTGCCACATAACAACGTAGGCTGAACAGTCCTGCCATATAACTACGTATACTGAACAGCGCGACGTGATCCAACTAATAAGATGCCAAAAATCCTATTAGCAAACCAATTAGAATAAAGTAAAAGAGAACAAAAGAAAAAAAAAACAATGGATGCAATGAATCCAAAATACTTGCACAGTGATAAGTCTTAAAATTTTAATTTCAATAACCCATATATATGGGAATATCCAAAGCAAACATCCAAATCAAATATCCAAAGCAAATTTCAAACACACGACAATTAAAGATACTGCATATGCATTATTAAATATGAGCGACTGAGCATAGTCTCATTCAACTCTCGCCTTCTTCACCCCAGCAGGTGATGCCATATCAGTACTCCCACGCGCCTTACCCCCTGTGATCACACCCCCATCCGATGGTGTCCCACCAGTCCCATCCCCATCTCCGTTTCCACCGGTGGACTGCTTTCCAGGCGATTTGTCATCATCATCACCATCGTCACCCCCCTATCCATTAATTCTGTTATACACACCTATGTTTGGATACAGCAAATTGGAATCGAGGAGTTGTAAGTGAGTATACTTACATTGTCATCGACGTCATCATTTGGCAGCCGACCATGGTCCTTATCTACACGCGTGATAGTGAAGGTCTTATGGTGTTCAGTGAAATTGTATGCAGTAACTCTCACTTGGAACGTGTATGTGTTTCCTTCCATTTCTGTGATGAACGGAGGTACCATTGAGTCTTCTGGATTCACTCCCTCTTCACCCTGTTAGTCATGATCACAGTTGTCAAACCCAGGTGCGTTTAGTAATCAACACAAATACGACGAACCAAACACATGCACGTATACAAAGTTACGTCATACCAGCATCTGTACAGCCTCACTTGCTCGAAGACTATGCAGCTTGGTCATCACACCATCAAACCAGACGAACGTGCCTTCGCCGGAATCATCAGATATCACCGTTTCCACACGATAGCTAAAATAGACAGCAGAACAGAATTCAAATTGCTTAAAAGAGATATAAACCAGCGTCTAAATTACTTATCAGAATGTAATTAGCTACAATAAAAACAATGCATACCGGAGAGTCCCAATAGCATGTGAGTTATCGCAACGTCCACACACCAAGGCAGATGAACTACGCTGCAGTTTCTTACTGCACTTAGAGCACGCAACATAACACCAACCCTTCTCTGCTTCCACACGAACAACCTTCCCAGTACACAGAAAATCAATTTCCTGCACCAATAATATAAGAGTCAGACATAAAGCGATTTATAAGTTTCAAAAAGGTGCAAACAAAACACTGAATATAAAACAAAACTAATCTTAATGGATGCCAGACTATCGTTACCTGGGACGCAGCAGTAACGACAAAATTGCTGAGCTCAGCAATAGTCATCTTCTCGACCTTTGCATACGACCTGAGCAGCGGAGCGGCTGACGGTAGACCCGTGTCTCTGGCGACCAATCTACAAAAAAAAAAAAAAAAAAAAAAAAAAAGACAACACTGGTTAAATCTCCAACCGTGAACACATACAAACCCATGTGAAACCAAACAAAAACTTACTGATAGAAACGGGCGCTTCCTGCATCGGTCTGCTTATCGAAATACACATGTGTTCCAGATGTGGCATTGAGAAACAAACGACCTAAATGGATCATGAATTGTGTCAAATCAATTTGTACAAAACATGTAATAACATATGCACAAAAACACTTCACTACCTCCAACCAGTTTCGGGTTTATGCTGGTGGCAACAATGACCTTCGGATCATCACGCATTGACTCAAGTTGCATATGGAAAGCAACAGCCTGGGAGTCAAATAGGCTTAGAGTGACAGTGTCATCACTGCACAAATCGAAAATAGCACATCTGTTAAAATAATTGAAGACAGGGTAAAACAAAAAAATAATATGGCAACTACACACCATATTCAAATGAGCTACAGCTATATCAATCCAATACCTGTCCAGCCTGATAGTCACCATCACACGATTCTTTGCTTCAGGAGGATCAGTTACGGTACTCCTCACCCCAAGGATCTCCCCTATGATGTCTACATAAAGCCTACCAGATCATTAATCAATGTACATATTCATACAACATGAACTAACAGTGTGAAAAAAAAAAAACCTTACCTGGTAAGTGACTGTTCGTGTTTGCCAGTCCATGCAACTCCGACTGGTTACGGAACCGGAAAGCTTCCGTGGGCAAAGGTGAAACCGGGTCGGACAATTCCTTAAAGGAGGTTGTTTCGCTGAACCGGATGTGGAGAGAAGAATCCGTAAGCCGGAAGTTCTGCGCACACCTAGCGACGTCAAAACCAGAAATCGAAAACATTGTACCGGCAATGAGTTGTTCCTGGTATCGTGGGAGACGGTTAGAGCTTATGCTTGCCTGCATAATAGTGCCCTGAATATGCAGAAAGAAGCATCAGACAATCATAGTATGAAAATAAACCAACACACACAAAACCAATGTAACTAATTTCAGTTTACGTCCAGTTCAACATACACACAACCCCATCAATAAAATACCTAATTACTCAATCGAGACAACAACCAAAAGGACACAACGAACAAAAAAAAAAAAAAAAAAACACAGTAAAACTGAAGATTGCAACACTCAAACAACAAATCGTATGGAATGAACTTACATTGACGTCCACCAAAAGGAGGTCAGCCCACATGAGCTCGCCGCCACGTTTCACGTTTCTTGCTTCCCAGAACCGAAGGAGCCGCGCCTCAACGACGGCGGAGCACCGGCCGGATTTCAAATCTGAAAAGAAAACTTTCGTCATAGCCATTAGTCGAGAAGAGGATGAAGATTGTGAATTAGCAATGATAGGTATCAGAGAGATTAAGAGGTGAAGGAAAAAACAAAAGAGTAAGATAGGGACCTTTTATAGCACACACCAACGCTTGATCAGCGAAACCGAAGGGACCGCATTGAAGTCTCGAATTCAAGTCACACGGAGTAACTATGATGCGCAAGGAACGGATCCGTTACCGTTTCCGGTTCTTCACGAACGGCGCCGATAGAGTCATGGAGGACGAAGGAGAGATCCGATTAGGGCTATCGCTTACTCTGGTTCGAGCTGGGCCGGAAAAACGATCAATATAAGGAAAAGATGAGACAGAGCCCAATCACAAATCGCGAAGCCCATCAACTAATAGAATAAATGAAACGGTGCACTTCATATAACTGGACAGGTGTCGCCATGTCAGGGCTCGAATTTCTTAGGTGTCATCCTAGTTGTCACATTGGGAGAGAAACACTCTTCTTTATAGATATAGATTATAGTGCGCTTATAGAATTTTTTTTTTTTTTAAGAAAGCGCTTATAGAATATTGATGTCCAAGAAAAATCACATATACAGAAAAAGTACTATGGTATTCTTTTTTCCGGAGACTACGTAATATATAACTCCAATTATTTATTTTCTCTCAGCAACTGTATCTTAAGCCAATTAAACCATCAATTAACAACATGAAAATATAAATTAGAATATCTTTAATGTATTGACCGAAAGAAAAAATAACCCTATGTTGAAACTCCTTACATTTTAGCCAAATAGTGTCAAAGAGCTTATATTATACAAGTTTTGCACATTAGCATATACGCGCATACGCGGGCATATACTAATATGGTTTTATCATTACATTATTAAATGCTGCATGGGGCTTGCCTAACCCAAATATGTTTATATAACTACCTTCCATTTTTAGAACCTTAGCTTTATTTTAACAGTTTTTTGAATTAAACAAAGGTATGTACGTTACTATATTCTAAATACGCATGTGTATTATATTACTCCAGAGAAACGTGAGCATACAAATGAAAAGTCAAAAGCTAGGTACATTTTTCTCAATAAATTTTATATATATATGCTTGGAATGAATATGTCAATACAGCCAAAACTAAATCCAAATATAATGCTACATGTTATAATGTATCATTCGTGCATTATAGAGTCGCTGTGATTTTTGAGTTACCTCTTCCTGCCCAGGAACCTTAATTATTATAAGAAAAATTGCCAGAAAAGTAAAATTTGATAAGTTTTCTTTGCTGTTGAACATACTATTGACTCTTTAAAGTATGAATACAGCATATATATAACCGTTAATATCATAAATATTGCATGTTTTACATCTGTGATAAGTAGAATCGGTCATGGGTCCCCGAATCTTTTGGAACAAATATATAGATATAGGCTTCCAAAAAAACTATAGGCTCCCAGATTTGTAAAATAAAATAAAATAACATAGATATAGTTATAAGTCCCAAAAATATCAAGACCGGTCATGGTGATAAGTGATTTCAACCTCTACTATACATTGAGATGTAAATATCCCCTATATATTATTTTAGGAACACTCATAGAAAATAACCTTTCCTTGATGTGTTATTTACACATTGCCATTTCCTAGGTGTCACTCCCACATTCACTCTCATCCCTAATTTGATAAAACCCTTAACTTACTAGACTAATTACAAAGTGTGCCATTGATATATCCCAAGTTAATTCTGATATTGATCTACTACTAACCTATACGAAATCAAAATAAGTGTATTATTCATTCATATGTATTAATTGGAAAAACGTGATTGTGTCTGATATGGAAAGTATATGTTTCACTTATTGACAAATTCCACCTACATACTATATTTAACTTTGTATTAATCATTCAGATTTTTTAAGCAAACGCAAATATTATAATTGATATCAAAGTAGTATGTCAATTTATTTTTTGATGCTTATTTGGTCTCAAGCCATATAATATATCTTCTAACCTAATGATGTATGTTATATTGTGACCTCTGCTACTACAATAATAACCTTTTATAAATAATAATTTATATACAATAAATATATCTTATATTTCATATACATGTTTAAAAATTTGAAGTTATACATAATCTATGATATAGACAACAAAATATATAGATCAAGATAAATTGCTTTCAAAATACAATATAGCGCTTTAAATTTCATGTTTACTGCTCAGGTAAATATAGAATGTACGTTCTATATTAGTGCCAAATCCCATTTAGATCATACACACCTTTTATTCATCGTTATTAGTCTTATATTTGGTATAGTTTTGTAACATTTAATATCCCCTATATATTAATTTGCAAGCACTCATAAAGATTAACCTTGTCTTCATGTGTTAATTACAATGTGCCATTTCTTATGTGTCACTCCCAAATTCACTCTCAACCTTAACTTGAGAAAACCCTTTGATTGCTAGGAATATTACATTGCATTGCCATTGCTTTATATGTTAGATTTTTATTATAAGACATGATACAAAATTAACCATTTTCGGAGGTATGTCAATATGAATACGTTATGATGTCGTATGACAATTGTTTCCTTAAATGTTTTTTTCTAGACACGTTATTTACTATGTTTATGTTTATGGAAATATGTTTCCATTATGTCTACCAATTGTTTCCTTAAACCAACTAATCATTGTCGAAAATATTAGAAACAAAACCATCCATGCTAAAAATGCTACCAATTAAAAATTATTGTATTTTTCATGCGTGTTAAATTTACGAATTTTATACAAATCTTCATGCTGGCTGTAGGGTATTATATAGTTACATATATTTGAAGATTTATACTTTTATAGTTTTCTTTTGTTAATGCACGAACCACTGCGTATATGAGTTTCATATGGTTTTGTAAAATAATAACAAAGTTAATTAAATCACATTTGATGCTCATAATGTCCTAAAGATGGTATTGCCTATGACGGATTTTCAAATTGATGTTACCAATTAATTATGAGATTAATCAATCATAATGCGTTTCCTAAAGTTTAAAAACCATAACACTCTAATTTCCAAAGTATCATGGATTGATTATTTAAAGAGTTTTATTCCACCAATTATACTGTTGGTCAAGGCATTTTCAATGCCGAAATTGATATGATATTAATTTTACCATATCAATCACCCAATTATGATTCAATGCCATGAATTATTTACCATATTTAAACGAACCTCTACATATTTAAATACCTCACCTCAACCACAGACCTGTACACAACCACCATATTTGGAACACCACCTCTCTCAATCTCGAATGGCTGCCGGAAACGATGATGAAACTGAAAAGCAAAATTTTCTGTTTAATACTCCTCGAAAATCAATTGCCGAATTGGTAGACTGTCGTCAGGTAAATGCCACAATTTTTTATGTTACTTTCTTGATTTAATATTAAAGTTTACTTATTTTAAAAGTTGATTATGTATAAAAGGTGGAGAGGTGTATTGTTATGGGCACAATTCACTTTAAACGAAAAAAAAACAATAGAGATAAGGCTGTTCTTTACTTTAAATATTGCTAACTATTTTTATTATTCACTTGAACAGGATGATTCAGAAAATTCTCAAACATTGAAGGATTTTCCAACGTAATCTTCCAGCCCAATGACGTACCAGAAACTGATGCTCTCAAAAAAAGGTAATGTTTTATTTCGTCTCATCTATTCCGTTATGTGATTTCTAACTTATCTTAACGTTTTTGATATCCTTCGTATAATGTTTACAAGTATTCTTAATTTGTAGACCCACTTTCTTTTTTTTATAGGATTGCAAATGAAGAGATATTTTCTGAGCAATTGGAAATGACTAAAGCAACTTTGGGAGGGATTCCATTTTTTAAATTATAATTAATTTTTATCATTTTTCACTATTATGTTCCCTATTTTCTGGACCTTATATTATGAAAACAAAATAACATCATCTATTTTCGTTTTATCTCAACTTATTTAAAGTTGCGGTTTAATTTGTTTGTTCATTTAGTTTATTTACATTTCTAAAATCTATGCAACCTAAGACCTTATACAAATATTAAAATAATTTGCTTAAAATAATAGTAATGCAAATTACTTACTCCTGAACCGAACTGCTACATAGGCTATTATATGTTATGAAATATATGTCTCAAACTTATATACTTTATGTAAATATGTAGTTTAAATATTAAGGTTATATTAAGTATACTCACCCCGCGCAGAGCGCGGGTTATCACCTAGTATATCTGTATATAGAATGTGTTCAGCCTTACCATTCTTCGATAGTTATCTTCTTTAGGTAAGTACATCAAACAAATTTCCAGGGTAAAAGCATCTACATTTTTGGTCAAAAATCAAAATAAATATTTATTACAGTATGATATGAAAAAAAATATTATTATTATTATTACATAATAAGTAAATGATAAGAGCCTACGAAGCGAGATGTATAAAATATACTGTAACGATTTACATCATTATTATTTAACATAAATTAAACTACACCAACATGAACGACCCAGTATTATTTTATTAATTGGTGAAGTCGAACGGACGGAGAGCATGTAAATCTAGCAGAAACTGAAGTCAAAAGAAAGCTTACAATCTTAGAAAATGGTTCATCCAGACACGGAATTAACACTTGTTTGACTTCGATCACTAGTTGTTTACGTTGAATGTTACTCCAAAAAATTGATCCTAGAATTTGAGAAGGTACTTTTCAACTATGACTAAATGTATTAATTAAACATAAAAGACAAACTATTCATAAAAGATAAATTAATTAATAACATCAGTGACATGCCATTACAAATAATTGTGAAAACTAAAAGTTAATTTATATTTGTATTCTCATTTTAATAGATTATATATACATAATAATAAAGAAATCTTAGGATTTTTTTGGAGAATTTATCTCAATAACTATGTCATATCGTGTGTGTACTACTCCTTGAATGGACATTTAAGTGTAGTCTCCCACTACTATACAATAGAAGTTGAGCTATCTTGTATAAACAACATGCCAAATATGCCTTCGTTCATTACTCAACATTATAAGCTGTCTGTATGTATGCATGCAGTTACCTGCAGGGTCGATGCTTTCTTGGTAAGAAGTATTTGATATAAAAAATTATCCTTATAAGAAATCAAGTAATATGTGGTATGGAGGGTGTACATTTGATAAAAGTTCAAACTAAACCAAGAGTGTTTGGTTTCAGTTTTATTTTTTAGTTATTTGTTTAAGAAACGATATAGAAAGATGATTGAAACATCTAGCCTTGACTTTTCAAAAAAAAAAAAAATCATCTAGCCTTGAGCTTGACTTATCTATTTGGGCATCATTTTTTGCGACAATAGAAGAATAAATGAGAGACAAGAAGAGTCTCCGTTTCGTGACAAAAAAAAAAAAAGAGAAGAGTCTCCGAAGTTACGTCTACGCGGAGATGAATGTATTTGACTTTGATACGTCAGCAAGAAGTAGACTGAAAAGCTACAAATGGTTGTATTGTTCGTAATTTGACCCCTTCCTACGTGGCATGGAACACCACAGTCAATCCTACATTTTTTTTTCCTTTTATGTTTTATTTGATCACTTCCTCCATTTCAAATTGATTTAAAAATTAATTATTTTCTCAAAAAATTAAAATTAACCATGAAAACATTATTTTAAAATTAACAGTCTCTATAACTTTAACTCCATAGTAATTTAATAAATTCAATTCTTAAAAATTACAGTTTGATTATTAACTAATAATATATAAAAAATATTAAAATATTTTCTTTTTTTAAGCCTTTTTATTTTGAAGACAGATGAAATGACGTGTATATATATAACTCTTACTAGTGACAATTAAAAAGTTGTTTTCATAAAAATATATGGTGAAAATGATAAAATAACTTTTCTTAAATAAGAAAATATTAAATTATCTTAAACTTTAAATTAGATATGTTCAGTTCAGATTTTGATTTAGTTTGTGTTAGATTTTCTCGGCTTTCTAATTTATAATTTATCTACTGTATTGATTTAAATATCTATTTTGATTTGATTTAAATATCTTTATTTTTTGTGTATTTGATTTTAAACAAAAATTATAAATACAAAATATCTAATACTATTTAATGAGTTTTATGTTGAAAGGTAAAACACTCAGACTCACTACAACAGAAAAGTACTATTTTGTTATTCCAATTTTTAGATAGATTTTTCTATGTCATTCTATAAATATTAATAACATAAATAAAGAAATATTAAAAAATTGATCATAAGTAAGAACAAATTTTTCTATATTTTAATATTATTACATTAAATTTTATCAAAAATAAGTTATCAACACATAAAAGAACAAATAATATTTTATTTAAATTTATGAAAACAACAGCAAAAAACATAAGTCTTAAATTTAAATAGTATTTAAATAGTATTGATATATGGGAATTCGGCCAAAAAAATCATGAACTTTGCACGAATTGCCATAATAAATACGAACATATTGGTTGGCCAAAAAAACACCGAACTATATTTGACTTTAAACTTTAATCAGTAAGTTATCGCTGACTCGCCAATTAAACACACCATTACAGAATGATTAAACAACGTTTGCAAAGATCGTTAAGTAAAACGACGTCGTTTTGTTCGCGTGGATCGAACATGAGAACTCATGGTCAAATGACGAGGTTTCTTGCCACTAGACTACTATCACTTTTAAGAATATCCATAACATGTTTTCTTTTATTGAGTACCAAACAAATCTCAAAAATCTAAATTCTTTTTAAAAAATTCCAAAAGTTTTTAAAAATTCAAGAAAATTCTGAAAAGTAAAATTAAAACTGAAATTACAAATAAGTTTTTAAAAAAATCAATACATTAAAAATTTCAAAAAAATCTAAAATAATTCAAAAAATGCAACGAATTAAATTTAATGATTAAAAAACTTGAAACATATTTTTAAATAAATTAACATATGTAATATAAAATAAAAATGATATTTATCACACTATAGATTTTAGTATGAATAATGTATTTAAGATAAAATAGACAAATGATAATTAAGATACAATAAACAAACGATATTATCACAATTTTTTTTCTAAAATATGATAATAATTAAATGAAAAACATTTGTAGTGTGATAAATATCATTTTTCTATTTTATCTCAAATATATTAATTTATAAAAAAAGTATGATTAATGTATTTAAGATAAAAAAATCAAATGATCATAGATACATTAATTTTTATTAAAAAAATAATGTTTTGATTTTTTTAAAATATTTATAATTTCAATTTTAATTTTAATTTTCAGAATTTTCTTGAATTTTTAAGATTTTTTGGAATTTTTTAAAAAAGAATTTAGATTTTTCGAGATTTGTTTAATACTCAATAAAAAAAACATGTATAGATATACTTAAAAGTGACAGTAGTCTAGTGGTAAGAAACCTTGTCATTTGGCCATGAGTTCTCAGGTTCGATCCACGTGAACAACATATTTTTGATAATAAAAATAGGTAAAACGACGTCGTTTCATTCCATTTCAAAACGACGTCGATTTACTTAACGATTGTATTTAACGTTGATTAACCACCGTCTTAACTGTTAGTTAACGGTGTCTTAATCTGGTCGGTCAATCAAAGTTTCTTAATAAACTGATAAAAGTCAACAAAAGTTCAGGCTTTTTTTGGCTAGCCTCGAGTCCATGTTTCTTTTGGCCATTCTTACCATGTTCAGTGTTTTTTTTGGCCGAATTCCCATTGATAAATAGTTTAAACTTAATATTACCGCTTACGCTATAACCTCTCTGTTTCATAATAAGTCATTCTAACTTTTTTTATTGTTACATAAAAATATCATTCTACAGTTTTAATACAAATTATATTTAGTTTCATCTGAAAATTAATTACAAACTGCATTGATTTTATAAATAATTTTATTTATCTCAAATATTATTGGTCAGAGCAGTGTAACTAATAACAACTTACATATATTTCCAACGCTTTTTCGATCTATGTGAAAAATGTCAAAATAACACTTATTCAAAAATGGAAGAGTATAATTTATATATAACTACACTACTACCTATTACCATTTTTTAATCAATTGGTTTGTTTCGATTTATCCGTTTTGATAATTTTTTATTAGTCGATTATTTATTTCTTCCAGTTTGATAAGTCTAGTCAAATGGTATATAATTATATACTGCTTTTTTAAATAATAGATATTGTAAAATTTATATTATATTACTAAATTTAAATCAAATTTCCTATTTTGGTTTAGTTTTACTGGACTGAACAACACTGACTCACATTATAAACCTTAAACATTAAACTATAAATCCTAAAATTAAATATAAATATATATTTATATAACTTATAATTTATAAAAACACTTTTCAAAAGAAAATTCAGATAATCAAACAAGTGTCCTAAAATAACGCATGAAATGAAAAATCACAAAAACCTTTTTTAAACGTATAAAAACAATATATCTTCTTTCCTCAAGTTTTAATGTTTGGGGTATCTCCAATCCTACTCTATTTTCACTCTAAAATAGAGTTTAGAGTAAAATTGTTTCAATGGTATTCTATTTCCCACTCTATAATAGAGTGAAAAATAAGTTTACTCTGAATATAAAGTAACTTATTTTTTTTTGTTTATTACTCTATTTTTATTCTAAAATAGAGTAGCATTAGTAAATTTCAACTCTATTATAGAGTTACTCTATTTTAGAGTGAAAAATAATATGAACCATTGGAGATGGTCTTAGTCCTAAGTCCTATGGTTTATGATTTAGGATCATTTAATAATGCACTAGATCATGATCCGCGCGACTGCGCGGATTTTATTTTTGTTTTAACATATAACATATATTCTATATTAGTCAATACAATTTAGAGTTTTTCTATTTCACATAATGTAGTTTTATATAATTTCGAGTTTGTCCATATTATTTAAAAACAATGAAAACTGTTTTTTTGTATTAATAGTTTTTCATTGGTGTATTATAAATATAATTGTATGGTGCAAACATTAATATAATATTAACCAATACGATTTGGAATAAAATAACAGTGTACTACAAATGTATTGTGAACCACTAATCTAATAGTAACCAATACGATTTGGACTAACATAATAGTGTATTATAGATATAGACATAAGATGGGGACACTAATCTAATATTAACCAATACGATTTAGACGAACAAAACTGAAGTCTTCTTGATAATTTTAATAAAATAGTTATTAATTATTATAAGATAGATAAACAGAAAATTTAATGGAAAAAATAAAAAAAATAGCAAGAAAGATTAACCGTTCGGATACATAAATGTTTTATATTTAGTAAAATAATTTAAATGAAACTGTATTAATCCAAAAACAATTATAGATTCAAATTTGTTTATTAGAAGAATAGTATTTTGAATGTGTATGCAAAAAATTGAATAAATTGAAAATGACAATGTGTTTTTTTAGAAAGTTAAGTGCAATAAAAATATACAATTTTTTTGTTTTATATTTATTGACAAAATAACTATTATGCCCAAGAAAAAAAAATTTCATTATAAATGTCCATGTCCATATAGAATTAATAAGTCCATTAGTAACAACAACTATCCAGGAAAGAGAGAAAAAAATAGCTACATCTTATTTTCCTTTTCTTTAATTTATTTTTAGGCTAGTAGACTCATAATCGATTTCTTAAAAAGTTAAAATTGATGTTTCTGTTATTGAAATCTCATAAATACGTCAAGTTACCTATTAAGTTAAATATACATAAATACAAAATCCCATGACACCGAGATTTTGGTATAGTAGATTAATCTTGGAGAAATGGGTTTTCCATATTTACGATCAAATCTATAAATTTGATTGTGAATATTTGATTGCCACCGAGATTTTAGGTATGGTAAACTCATAATCGATTTTTTAAAGTTTGAATTGATGTTTCTGTTATTGAAATAAGAATATATTTTTAACTTGGTGAAGGGGTTTTCCCATATTTGATTACTTTTAAAGAATAAATTGATGTTTCTATTTAGTGTATATTCATTATTTGAGCATCAAGAAAAAAATATTATGATATATTTAGTATTGAGTTTCAAAAAAGTACCGATGTGGTTGAAACATATTGTTAAATTATTTGGTTAATTCAATCCATTGGTTTGGGAGATACAATTGGATCAAGATAGTTAAAACTGGGCAATGACATGTTTTGGACTCGTTTATATTTTTAATAACATGTGTAACATTTATTTTTATTTCTATTTATTTTTATATTTATTTTTAAGAACTCAGACTCGTGTAATATTTATATTGAAGACATTTGTTGTATTCATTTGACTATAATAAAAGAGAGGAGTTGTTATATTTGTACTATTATATAATATATACGGTGGAGTTAAATGATAGTCAAATGATTTAGATATTTTGTAAATAATTTACGGTAGAGTTAAATTATAGTCAAATGATTTACGTTCATATGAAAGTTCGATGGAGTTAATGTTAAATGAAAGAATAGATAAAAGAGGTGATGTTAAATGATAATTACGGTGGAGTTAAATGATAGGATAATATTAATTATGGTGGAGTTAAATGATAGGTGCTTGATATTAAACTCTCTAAGGAAATATTTAAATGAAAGGTTAAACTAAGAATAATAATGTGATGTCCAACTTTAAAATCCACCTAGAAGAAGTTAGAATGTTTCTGTTTTAATAAGATAGATATTGTAATAATTTCTCATACTTTCTATAAGAAACCCTTTGTCAGCATTTTCCTTTAGACCTGGTTAGCTTTTCAATTTCAACCAGAATTGTAAAAGCTGAAGATATGTTTACAAGTAAACAATTGTAACCGTAAAATTCGCTTAGCATCCTTGCAATGAAGGAACACCAACTGGAAACACAGTTTTGTCCCTAAAACATTAGCTATCGTATCCGTTCAACATGAACATTGCAGTTTCTTTTGCTTAAAACCAAACCCCAAACCATCAAATGTCACAACAGAGGATAATCTACCAGCCAAGAATTTCTACAAATTATAGGAAATACATTTCAAGAACCTGAAACATGCTCGCCATCAGATGCAACATCAGCGCTGTTCCTTGTTTTAAGGAAAATGGGATGTGGTAACCTCTTACTCTTGTTTCTTAAGTGCCGGGTCAGTGCTCGGGACTCCTGATCCTGATGTCAGTTTCTTCACACTATCTTTGGCCTCTGCGACAAACAAAGCGTCTGGCTTGTGTTTATCCACAGGTTCTTTCAGGGCCAGACAGATGTAGAACACAATCACTACATTGACTGATACCACCGCAAGAAATCCACTTAGAAGTGTAAGAGAGTGTGGGGACAATGTTGTGGAACCTGTCAGAAGATTTAAACAGAGCAATGTAAGAGGTGGTAAAAACTCTGAGGTACCTATGTTATTACAGAAACTAAAGCTGGGAAAATTCTGCATAGAACTTCGTGAGAGAAAGGGAGACATTAGGCCAAAAGATGAACTAAGCGTAAAACCATAGCACAGACTCTTGTAGCACGTCAATCTCAAAGGTTTCAAGCTCTAACTCTTTTCAACGATACCTAAAACTTAAGTTCTAATTCTGACTGATATTTTTTTACAGAAAGGAATCTTCTAATCTCGTCAGATACAATCCCAACAATCAGCTATTTTTCCTAAATCAGTTTTCACACTAAGAGTATTCTTTTTCAGGCTAAAGATGCTTTTGCAAGGAAAATAATGAAGAGAAGAGTTCCTACTTTTCCCTAAATTCTTCAGGTAGTGGTTCTGGGTTAACTCAGTTTAAAATGCTTTTAAGTGTCGAACCTTCTTCATTTAGTCGAACAAAAATCCAGAGGAAACTAACAATCAATAATGCAAAACACGAAATGATACTCACAATCTAAATCTGAACAAAAAATTAAGGAAATCTTCTAAGAAAACTTTGTCAATCTAACAAATACAGGAACATGTAAGTGAGTCGTAACAAGTAGGAACTCATAACTACAATCTGTAATCTAATGGCTTCTAACATGATTTCAGTTTTCCTTTCAATTCAGTAGCTCAAAGCTCCAACCTTTAAATAAAAGCACAAAGGCAGAAGCACGGATACGATCATACATCAAGAAAAAGGCGAAGACTTTTTGCTGCCATGTGGTTTTTACTTAAAAGGCAAACAAACAACTGGGTCCTAACCTAAAACCCGCATCAAGGGTGTTGTATAAAAACTAAAACTGAAATTTCACTATACCAACAGTTATAACTAGGTTTCTACATCAAAGATCGAAGATGTATCACACAATTGGTGCTTACCAGGGAGCAAATCATGGTTGAAAGCGTATAAGATGGCAATAGGAAGCATCCACATGAACATTGATGCAACTAGGAACTTCTGCATAACCCCAGCCATTTGATCTACACTACACCCTTCCAAATTCATTAATCACACGATGAGTGGAAAAGACACACGAACGAATCTGTGATCTAGGTAGGGATCTCAACAAAAGAAAAGCTTACGCTGAATCTGGCGAGTTAACTCGGTCTCGGACTCTCAAGGTCTCTTTGAGTATTTTGCTTTCCTTCCAATGTCTAGATTTCTTTTTTTCGGTTCTCTCTCTCTCTTGTCAACTCAACCCCCAAGGATGATTGATGATATTAACCGAAATAAACCGGTACCGGTCACTAAAAATTTTCTATTCGATTCGGTTCAAAGAAACTGGGTGCAGTTTCTCACCAAGGTGTACAGACTGCACGCAGTTCCGACTCCCTGAGGGTTTTTAAAATAAAATAAAATAATAAACGAACTTCCTTGGATGAGAACAAAATGCTATAGAAACTGCTTATGCGGAATAATTTCAAACTTTAAATTGTTTGTTTGAGATACCTTGACCAAGAATCTCTATGGGAATGCTCTTTAGAATGCAGTAGCCGATCTAGAAATAATTACTGTCCGGAGCAGAGACATAAAACAGTGTGTAATATTTTAATAACTTTGAATTATCAACTAGAGGATTACAACTGGAGGATTATATCAACAAGGAGGTTCAAAACACTTCAGTTGTTGATCCCGAAACCACAAACACCTAACGCCAACTTCGAGAATCCTTCTTGTTTTTTTTGTGCTAGGTGACATAGATGAAGCTCTCAGCTTGACAAGAGGTGAGAGAGAGACCAAATCTCCTATCAAATTCCAAGACTAAGACTTGGAATGGAAGGCAATACAAGGGAAAGGAAAACATGGTTCGCGTGGCCGTGGATCCAAACGCTAGCTATTATCTTTTATGTTATTGTTGGTTTTGCTAATTTCTACCTAAGTAGTTTCATAGGTATGAAATTTTAACCATCATCTGCTCATGCAAACTTCATCTCGCTATATAGTTTTATTGCTCTATCTTGTAAACGTTTATGTTATTTAAATTTGAAAGCTTTTAATCAAAAAACTGAAGGATTATAAAAATTCAGTATAAAAATACTCTATTTAAAAAATGTATATATATATATATATATATATTTTTTTTTTAAATACTCTTTTAATCTTAGAGTAGGAGTAGGAGTACTCATTGGTGTAGCCTTGCCACTGCTCATATGCACATTTTGCTTTCTTCTTTTGTCAAAGCACTCATATGCACATTTGAAATTAGCTTTGCTGCAACAATGAAACAGGGATTGATTGATTCACCCGAATAACTGGATCATGTAACTCAACATAGCAAATAAGTGGTGAACGCTCATGCATGTCTCTCTGAGAAGACACATAGAAGGAACCAGAGATATTTTCATGAACCTTAGACTGGAGCAGAAGCTACTTTCACAGGAAGTTAAACTATGCGTTCGAATGAGTTATTATTATCAAACGTAGTAGAAAAATTATACAAATCCAAGTAATGGTCTATGAAGCCATCAACATAGTTTGGAGATTAAACAGTAAAAAAAAAAACAGAAACAGCCATCACTGATGACTATGATCACTCTCCATCAATGCATGTTACATAGACATCCTCAGACTAACTTTTTGATTTATCTTTCATTAGTCTCACTCTCGACTCTTGAGACACACATATCTTAGCAGCGGTGGAATCAGACATCAAAAGCAGGATATGTTGGAGTCTTCACAGGAGCCCATATATCAGCACCATTGCTTTGAGCAATCCCTAATGTATACTCCATTGGGACAAGACACAACCCTCTGCTTCTCAAACTGTACTCCTCCAGCTCTTCCTGGTTACAAGAAACAAGCAAAGATGCGTTAAGTCCAGATCACAGATTTCGAAGTTAGGATCAAGATTCTGCTCACCTGCGTAATAGTGGGAGATGTTTGCAGATATGGAGCGCTTAGAACCTGTACAGAGAGTTAAGAAAAGTCAATGTTTGGATAGGAAGAAACATAGTTTGATTCGATAACAAGAAGCAGACCTTGACTTGTTCTTGAAGAAACTGAATGTATTGCATCGCCTCCAGAAGAACTGATGCAGTGTCGGTCTGCAAGAGAGTCGTAAGAGAGAGATCATTTCTCTTGCTTTAGAAAAGAAGTTTGCATCTAATGGTAGTACCTTTCCATAAGGGGAAACTAGCTGTTGAAGAGCTGAAACACGTTCTCCAACCTTGTCCTTCCTCTCCTGTTAACCCACAGAACAACAAAGTTCCAAGATCATTAGTGTGCTGGTCCAAGAAGGTCAGAGAGTTTTTTGAAGATCGAGGGTATCCATCATCACAAGACCTTGGAAGAGAAAGAGAGATCAGACTTGTGTCGTTTCATGCTGCTTTCTTCAAGAGAACAGACACTGTGCTTATTCTCCATCATCATAAAGCCTATATTACTCTAATAGTATTCTATCCCTTGTCAACAAAAAGATCGGTTTATTACTTGCTACCCTTTAAAAGAGATGTATTGTGAGGCAAAGCAAAATCCAGTGGCTCATCCAAAGTATTGAAAGATTCAACCTTTGAATTAGAAATATTAGTAGACAAAGCAATTAGAAGTAGATAATGGTCAGAGGTTAGCCCTTAAGATCACATCAGCTTAATATATTTTAAGTCTGGTAGGGCAATCACAGATATGATTAAATATGAGATATCATAGTCTACTTTCATGCGGAGACAATACATTTTGGATGTACATTATTCAAGAATTACGTAACTAACTCATATAAAATGCAGGTACATTAATTAGTTCAAGTAATAAAACTAGTTCATCATTAATGATGGGACAAGTTAGTTTTTTTTTCTTGAATTGAAGAAATTCTGGACCGAAGCCCATTTTGGATTAGGAAAAAAAAGGGCTGTTTAACCTTTTTATCATAGCTACTATTAGTGATGGGCCTAACTCACATCCAAAAGCTAGCTCAAGAGTGGAAGATTGCCCATACACTTATATATTGTCCAAAGACCTTAGGTAGACAACTATTTATATGGGAAATCATCTGCTGGGCTTTCACCATGGACTCTGATATCATATTAGTGATGGGCCTAACTCACACCCAAAAGCTAGCTCAAGAGTGGAAGATTGCCCATACACTTATATATTGTCCAAGGACCATTGTCTCAACCGATGTGGGACAATCTAATAGCTACTGAAACTAGAACCTGGTATCTCTATCCTTATGGTACGAAGGCTTTACGAGTTGAAGTAACACCTCCAAATAATGGGAGGAGTTAGTTCCATTAGAACTTCTATAGAGACCAGGTCCTGCTTATGAGATGTGACTATTTCACTGGGTCTAATTTTTTTTCACAGTTTTTGATTTAAGACTTAAGAGGGTACGACTTTTTTTTAAGGTTTTTTTTCTACAATTATTTATCTTTCTCTAATAAAATAAATTTTGTTCATGGTCCAGTTAAAGCTTGAGCCATAGAGACAAGATTCAAAGCTAGGCAAACTTCAACAGAAACCCCACTAGAACAAAACAAAGTAATCTTTAATCTATATTGATCTAAATGTATAAGATTAGGCTTTAAGTTGGTCCATTAAGACAAAAATTGTGGAAAAAACAGAGTAATATCGAAGTACTTACAGAGAGAAGAGACACTGCATTTGCCAGAAACGGTACACTAACCAACTAGAACTTCACAAACTCCTTCTTCTAAGCTTCTAAATGTGTTTTTATTGTCACCCTTTTGGTTTGGTTTCTAATTTAAAGCACACAACACGATGGAACACATAAACGACGAGTTTGGTCTCTCTGGTATTTAGATATTCTTTGTTCCTTTTCTCCTGTCTTCAGATCTTGAAAAAGGAAAGTTCACGGCTTCAATGAAAGCTCGATCCTATGCTAACGCTGAAACCAGATGTTTTTGTTTGGATACAAACGGTGTCCTAACTTAAAGAGTCGTGAGGTAGATAGAGAGAGCTTTGTCTACAGAAGAAAGCAAAGGAAGGGGCCTACATTTTATGTCCTTTTCTTTATCTTATTTTTCTGTTCGTCTTGTTCATTTAATTCTCATCAAATCCAGATTTTCTTGTAAGACAAAAAATATTATTACTAAGAAATATAGTTTTTTTTTTTGTTTTTGAAAAAAGGCTTTACTAAGAAATATAGTTATATTTATATACTCTACATAGATTACGATTTGACAAAAATTATGAATTTTTTTTATCATTAACAAAATTCTTTCTTTCCTATTAGTACAATAGTGAAATTAAAACGAGAATATTGTTTACAAATTTGCATTTAAAATGTAAAATGATATTTTTGAAAATAAAATTAAAATTTTAAATGAGTCTATTTGTGAACAGAGAAAAAACCATACAAATCAGTTCCGGTTCAGTAATCATTACATGTTTATTGTGGAAAACAAAATGTAAATAAACGCACATTTAATATTCTGAAATAAAATAACATGTTTTGAAAATTGGTGTGGTGACTAAGAGCATCTCCAAAATACATTATATAACTTTAAATATGAATTTTTTTGCTCTACAAAAAGAAACTTCAAAACTTCAAATTTAAAATTTTAAGTAGTGAAATTTTAATATAGAGTGTCACTATTTAAAATTTCAAATTTGAAATTTCATATTTTCATTGCATTTTGATTTTACATTTACATATGATATTTATGATTCTTAAATATTTTGTCCTTTAATCTTTAATCCTTCAAAATTTTATAAATCTCAAATATTTCAAATTTATTTTTATAATTTTAGTTTCAAATAAAATTAAATAAAAACTTTAAGATAAGTTTTTTTCAAAAACTAGATTTAGATAACAAACAATATTAGAAAATAAACTTAACAAATGCACTAATTTATCATATATGAAAATATTACGAAAATAATTTTATACAATAATGTAATATTTTACTTGTAATTTGATAATGTTATATATGTAAATTTATATATTTTACTATATCATTTTGTTAATTAATATTTCTATCATGTTTTTATATTTGTGCTATTTATTTATAAAGTTTTATAAATTTAAATTAAATATCATAAATATAAGGACCATAATATAAAATATAAATTCATTTGAAGTTATGTTTAATGTTTTACTTTTGGAGAAAACTATCTTAAACCCTCAAATATGAAGTTTTGCAAACTTTTTTTTTTAAAATATGTGTCATTTTGGAGATGCTTAAACACCCACCTAAAATAGTTTAAATAGCAAATCAATTAACACGAAACAACTTTTTAGAAAATAGTTTTTTCCAAAAATCAGTCTTGATGATGTCTAGGCGATAATAATCTACAGACACACAGTTACCATCTAGCGATATTTTAAAAAATATTTTCTCCGATTCAGATTACTTGTCGTTGTAGAAGATTTTTTTTTTTCTGAAAATAGAAGAAAATTTTTATTTTAAAATAAATGTCGTTTTATAGTTTAAATGCAAAATTTATTAATAAAATTTGGAGTTAACGAATGTATATGAAATGTAATACATTTGACAGCTAATGTACAACCAATGAAGAGAGGTCCTTTTACCAGTCTCAGATAGAAGTCGTTTTCATTATTTTCATTGTAAAAATAACTAAACTAATTATTACCGAAAGTGACATTCGATTGTTTTTTATATAGTTTTGTCAAAATGATTTTGACCAATTCTGCTGCATCTGTCTCTTCTTTTTCAACTTTATGCTTTTCTTGTTTGTGTCATCTTTCTTTGATATTTTCTACTAGAGAGGTTAGTGCATGTGTACTAATTTTTGGATGATATCCGAGTACATTCACTGTATATACTTTATAGACATGAGAAGAATCTCTTGTCTTTTGTGTTATCCCCCAGCGAGAAAACAACTCAAGCTAAATATAACCTAAACTGTTCAAGAATCATTAAGCACTGATCATTCAGTTTTTTTTTTTAAATACATCAAACACGAATTTAAACCAGAAAAATGAATTTTGAGCTCTTCAAACAACAGTAAAAAGTCGAAAAAGAGAGGTCACGTTAACTATGTCAACAATAAGTTAAATCTTGTAAAGTAGAATTTCTTCTCTGTGTATATACACATACACATACGACCTTCTTTTTTTTGTCAAAAATGAATACACTTATACACACCACCTAACAGCAGAATATCTTGAATGCAAAATAATGAAATCGTTACAAAACATTGGCTGGACCAGAATACACTTATACACACCACCTATCGCGGTTTCTGCGTTTGTTTCTTTGTCACTATTTTTCCTTTCTCTTCGCGGCGACCAGAATTTTATTTTATGTATTCTTGTTTATATTTTAGCGAAAAAACAAACAATTACGTGCGCACCTTTTTCCAAAACATTTTTTACTACATGTTGCACAATTGTGCCGCCCCTCGTTCGTAACTCGTAAGCACCGTTTCGAACCATTGGCCACCAAAAATACAGATCTTTGGAATCTTCAATCAGAAACAGTACGCAAAAGTTAGTAAAAAAAGGAAGCACTACGGATAGTTTCAAAAAAAAAAATCACCAATTAATCAAAGATGTATTTGATGTTTAAGTTTAACTTACATTCTAACATCACCATCATCCAAATTGAATGCTTCAATAAGTTGGTTGGTCTAACTTTATGCAAAAATAAGGCTTAGAATGGGAAGCATTAAAAAAAGTGGATATGAAAAGTGTCAAAATAGTAAAAGTGGATGTACTGTTAACACTCTAAAATAACAAATGGAATTTGATATACAAGTGGTACTAATCATCCACCACAAATATTGGGTGGACAAACTGAATAGAAAAACAGTTTATTATTATTATTATTATTATTATTATTATTATTATTATTATTATTATTATTATTATTATTATTTCGTAGTTTTGGAGTTTCTGATATATATCTCTATAACATAATTTCAAAAACTAGTTTCATATGTGTCTCACTCACGTTACTTCTTACGATGGTTAATTACAAAGACATCTTTAATAAATTAAAATATCATATATAATTATCAATAAGTGATTTTCCAAACTCATGCATGAATATAAATATTTATAAATTAAATAATAGTTGATTGTTATTTATTTTAAATTTTAAATTAATTTAATTTGTATGCATAATTTATATTAATAAATTATATTATTTTAATTAGAAATATGATTTTAGATATATTATATCTAATCTATTTTTTACAGTCGATTTAATTATTATTTGGGTATATTGCATTGCATCAATTTTTTTGAATTCAACTAATATTGGATCCGCTACTCAAAATGACAGTTTTTAGTTTTTTGTTATAATTATAACTAGATTTTGACCCGCACGCCTGTGCGGATGTATTCTTTTATAAAATATGTTCTTATTTGTTTTTCATGTCAATATTAGAGTTGGTCAAAAAATCTGAATCCAAAAAATCGAACCGATCTCAATCCAAAATGAAATACCAAACCAAAACTGAAATTGATTAAATATCCAAATTATTCAAAAATTTGTATTTAGAGAAGTAAAACCGAATCCGATCCGAACCGAAGTATTTCGGATATCCGAATGTATTCGAAATATATTTATATGCTTATATATATTATTTTTTAAATTTAATGTATATCAAAACATCCAGAATATATATGGTACTTTTAAATAATTGAAAATATATATAAATAGTCAAATTTAAATATCTAAAATTGTTAATGTATACTCAAAACACCAAAATTACTTAAAGTATATAATGAATTTTAAAAAATTGTTAATGTATACTCAAAATTGTTAATGGTACTTTTAAATAATTGAAAATATATATATTATATATTAAGTTTAGGTATTCTGACATATATTTTTTAAATTTATATGTAATATATTATTTTTATAGATTTTGAGAATTTAAAGTATATAATGAATTTTAAAAATAATTTAAATGGGTTATCCGAACCCGAATGAACCCAAACCAAAATTTAGAAATATTCGAATGAGACTAAATCTTTGACCCCGGAAAACCAAAATCCAAACAGATCCTAACAAAACCCGAATGGGTACCCGAACGCCCACCCCTAATTCACAATCTATTTTTTTCCTTTAAAATTGGAGCAAACATATAACCACTACAAGAAAACAGGCTCATACTGAGGGCATAAATCGTCGGTATATCGTCGGAATAAGCGAATTCCGACGCCATACCGAGGAAACATGTCCTCGGAAAAAATTCCTCGGAATTTCATTTTTCCTCGGAATTTCCTCGGAATTTTCTGACGGAATTTTGAGGAAACAAAATTCCGAGGAAACTGTGAGGACGAGGGTTCGTCGCACATTTCCTCAAAATTTTCCGAGGGACGTGGTCGTCGGAATATTCCGAGGGACCATCTTCCTCGGAATTTTCAAAAAAATAATTAAAAAAAATTAAAATTATTTTTTTAATGAAATTCGAAAATATAAAATATAAAATAAAAATTGAAATTGAAAATATATTAGATAATATTATTCAAAGTTGTACAAACTAAAATATATTAAAAATTAGTTTTAATAAATAAAAATTTAAAATTCAAAAAATAGTTTTTAATCACAAAAATATAAATATATAAAAAAATAGTTTAATAAATACTAAAAATAGTTTTTAATCACAAAAATATAAATATAAAAATATTTTAATAATTACAAAAAAACAATTTAATCAAAAATATAAATATAAATGTTAAATTCCAAAAAATAGTTTTTAATCACAAAAGTATAAATATAAAAATAGGTTAATAATTACTAAAAATAGTTTTTAATCACAAAAATATAAAATATAAAAAAAAATAGTTTAATAATTACAAAAAATATTTTTAATCACAAAAATATATATATATATATATATATAAGTATATATATAAATAGTTTTAAGATTACAAAAATAGTTTTTAATCACAAAATATAAATATATTTTTAAAATATATATAAATAGTTTTAAAATTCCAAAATAGTTTTTTAATCACAAAAATATAAATATATATCTTTAAAAATAAATATAAATAGTTTTAAAATTCCAAAAATATTTTAATATTTACAAAAAACGTTTCATAAATATTAAAAATGTTTGATAAATATAGAAATGATTTTGTATACAAAAATGTTTCATTTATATTTCATAAAATAGATTTTATATACAAAAAACGTTTTCAAAATTATTTATAAACACCAAACTATTATAAAACTTAAAAAAAAATTCTACACAATCAAATAATCACAATCCTCAATACAAAACCACAATCAAACTTCCATTATACAATCCTACCAATCACCCTAACAAAAATCTATCAAAAAACTTCTAAAATCATCAAATCTAACCTAACAAATAGATTGGGAAGGTTCTTACATGATTTGGGAATCAAATAGAGGAGGAATAGGTTGGATTGGCCGGAAATCGTTGAGAGAGAAGGGGAGGTCGGCGGAGATGGCAAGGAAGAAGAAGAGAGAAATGAGGAAGAAGAAGAGATCTGTGTTTATAATTCCGAAGTTTCTGACGGAAACTATCCGTCGGAATTTCCTCAGTTTCGAAAATTTAATTTTCGCAAAATATTTCGCGAAAATTATGGCGGTTAAATGAAAAAATTCCGAGGAAAATTCAAATCCCTCAGAATTTCCTCGGTATATTCCGAGGAAATTCCGAGGGATATATGTTTGGGGTTTCAAAACCTCAATTTGTTTTGCCCAATATCATTTCTTATACTAATGTAATGATAAAATTGAATATTCTTTGTATAGATGATCATAAACCATGAAATAACAAATTTCCAAAATGAATTGTAAGTATTCCTTTTACCATTCATTAAAGTGTATAAGTGTTTGATCTTATGTTGTGGGAAATTCGTTCATACTATCGGAAAGTGTTTATTATCGGGTAACACACCTATTTTTGGTTTAAGACACTTAATAATCAGTTTAAGACACTTAATAAGGCTTATATATGTGTTATTCAAACCGCAAAACGTTTTTTCGGTTACAAAACCTTGTTCCTCGGAAAAGCCTCAGAATATTCCGAGGAAATTCCGAGGAAAAACACATTTTCCTCGGAATTTCCTCAGAATATTCCGAGGAAATTCCGAGGAAGCTAAACCCTATAGTAAAATCCCTAAATCACTCGGAATTTCCTCAGAATTTCCTTGGTAAATTCTGAGGAAATTCCGAGGAACCTAAACCCTAAAAGTTAAATCCCTAAATCCCTCGGAATTTCGTCAGTTTTTTTCGAAGAAAACTCTTTCCTCGGGATTTCCTCGGAAAATACCGACGGAAAGTGAATTCCTCGGAATTTCCTAGGTATTTTCCAAGGAAATCCCGAGGAAACGTAAAATTTATGTTTCCTCGGAATTTCTTCGGAAATTCCTCGGAATATTCCGAGGAATTCATTTTCCGTCAGTATGTCCGTCAGTATTTCCCTGTTTTCTTGTAGTGAACTAATAGTATTTTATACGTACTATCATATAAATAATCACATATATTATATTTTTAAAATTTAATGTGAAATATAAAAATCATAATTTAAGTTGGTAATATGAAATTTGACTTTGTATAATATTTTCTTATATATAAATATTTTTAATAATGGTCATTGGAAAATATTTTAGTAAACATAAACTTTTGAATATATGTATATTTTGAATCAATTTTTGATATAAATCAACTTTAAATTATTTTTGAAATATATATACATACAAACTTTAATTTTTTTATAATTATTTTAGACAAATGATATTTTAGATAATTAAATTAACTCATTTTTGTATATTTTAAAGTTAGCTCAATTAGATAGTTTTCATAATATAATATATTTCTAATTTTAATAACATAAATTTATTATTTTCTTAATATATTAATATATTGTTATCTATGTTTACAAACAAAATTATATTTTTTATAATGCGATGATGTTCATATTTCCAAACAAACTTCTTTAACTGTTATTCATGTTTCCAAACAAACATATTTTTAAATTGCAATCCAAATTTCCAAACAAATATCTTTTTTTTTAAATTGTTATTCATGTTTTAAAATAAACCTAATTTGTACTTTAGTTTTAATAATATAGATATGATAATCATGATTTATACTGGATCAAATTTTGTGGTACGTTAATTATAAAAAATAGTCTACTAAATTTCTAAAAGGTTGGATTTGATTATGTTGACACCACTAAACCTAGAAATATTTTTTTTTTTGTATACGTACACAGTTGGGAATCATAAGTTATATTTCGTGTCTGGGTCAACTCGTAAGGACCATAATAATAAGTCAAAATTGTTCTTATAATAATTTGTTTTTGTATATGTACACAATTGGTATCATAAGTTATATTTCGTGTCTCGGATCCAACTTGTAAAGATAATATTAATAAGTCAAATCGTTCTCATAATTGTATGATATGTGCATGCGGACTATATATGAAGTGGATTTTTTTTAAGTATAAGATGTGATCAATATTTCAGCCCAAATAATTATAGTTAATCATAAGTAATGGGCTTCAGCGATAGTTAGTAGTGGTGAAAGTCTGTCCGAAATTTAATTATTAAGTTAAGAAGTAATGGCATTTGATGGTAATTTTTTGGGAAAAGTCAGCCTTAATAATTAATTGTACTTCAGTTTTAATAGTTTAGATTAATTTTCTTATTTGCATTACATTGGTTGTTGTCTTTTGATATGTAAATAACTAAATATAAATATCCTCATTGTTGAATCTTGAAAGTCTGATAGAGTTGATTTTTATGATGTATATGGGGAAAAAGATGTGGCCAGCTATTGGTTCTGGCTCCTCTTCATACGCTGCTTAAAGCTCTGATGGGTCACAAGTGTAGAGATTGGTTAAATATTTATACAACGTGGAGTGAAAACCCTAATTACGTAGAGAACCAGATGACCAAAAGAGATAATTTGTTAGCCTAGAGCTTCGTAGAGTGAAAACCCTAACTTCGTATAAATCTCAAAATCATTAATCGTTTTAGGGTTTTTCTATTAAGTCAATCATGGATTATTCCGATGATGATGTCATGGTCAATACTGATTCAGGCGAGGAGAGTTTATTGAGTGACAACCAGGTAGATTCCGATTATGAATTCACCGATCAAGACATGGACAACGCTTCCATAACCAAACGTTCTCAGCTTAGTTACTTAGTTCTCAAGGAAGACGACATTCGCAAGCATCAAAGAACCGATATTGAACATGTTTCAACAGTTCTTTCAATAAGCCAAGTGGAAGCAATCGTTCTGCTTCTTCACTACCAGTGGAATGTTAGTAAAGTCCAAGATGAGTGGTTCACTGACGAAGAGAAAGTCCGTGAACTCGTTGGTATACTGAAGGAGCCCGTCGTTGATCTTAATGACAGAGAAATGAATATTGAATGTGGAATTTGTTTCGAGTCGTATCCCCAAAAGGAAGTTGCAACCGTTTCTTGCGGTCATCCTTATTGCAATGCATGTTGGACCGGTTACATCACTACATCAATCAATGACGGTCCTGGTTGTTTGACGGTTAAGTGTCCTGAGCCTTCTTGTTCTGCCGTGGCATGTCAAGATATGATCGATAAGGTCATAACCGATAAAGAACTTAAGGAGAAGTACTATAGATACTTTGTTAGATCTTACGTTGAAGCTAGCGGAAACAAGATAAAATGGTGTCCGTCACCTGGATGCGAAAACGCGATTGATTTTGAAAGTAGAAGTGGAAGTGAACACTACGATGTTTCTTGCTTGTGTTCTCATGAATTCTGCTGGAACTGCGGTGAAGATGCTCACCGCCCTGTGGACTGCGACACGGTGTCGAAATGGATAGCTAAGAACACTGATGAATCCGAGAACACGAACTGGATACTTGCCAACACAAAGCCTTGTCCTAATTGCAAACGTCAGATCGAGAAGAGCATGGGATGTAACGTTATGAGATGCTCGATTTGTAAATGTATGTTTTGTTGGAATTGTCTTCTTCCATTTACTGATCACAAGAAGTGCAACAAGTTTGAGGGTGATGATGAGACTGATATTAACAAGAGAAAAAGGGCGAAAAGCGCAATCGATAGATACATGCATTATTTTGAAAGATGGGCAAGCAACCAGTCTTCGAGGGTAATAGCCATGGCAGATTTGAAGAAATTCCAGTCGGTGCAACTTAAGTTGCTTAGTCTCAGACAAGGCACAACAGAGTCTCAGCTCCAGTTCACCATAGAGGCATGGCGTCAGGTTAGTGTAGTAGACATGTGTTTATCTAAAATAACTAAACTACAAAAGAGTGTGACTGGTCAAAACTTTCAATTATTATCTACTATGTTTAGAGTTAGTAATGAGACACTATTTGTTACAACATTTTGATCTTAAAAAGCAAATCAATATCTCGTGTGATTGATTTTGCGATTACAGATTATTGAATGTAGAAGGGTTTTGAAATGGACATATGCATATGGATACTACCTTCCAGAGCAGGAACAAACCAAGAAACAGTTTTTCGAGTATTTGCAAGGGGAAGCTGAAGCTGGTTTGGAGAGGCTACATCATTGTGCAGAGGAGGAGTTGAAACATTTTGTCTTCAAAACTCAAGATTCGTCAAAAAAATTTGGTGACTTCCGGAGGAAGCTAACTGGTTTGACCGAAGCAACCAAAACTTACTTCGAAAATCTAGTGAAGGCTTTGGAGAATGGTCTTGCTGATGTAGCACTTAATGAGAGCAGCAAATCGGAAACAAATTCGAAACCTGCTACCAAAAGACGAAAGCTGAAGTGATAATGGTATGAGGTACCGTAAGATCCATCTTGATTTATCTGTTTTGTGTTTTAGAATAAGAGATGCATTTGTTAGCTTGTTATGATATCTTTTTTTTTTGGGACAACAAGAATAAAGAGCTTTCTTGCTAATTATTATTATATCAATATGGTACATTGTATCCCAAAGTGCTCAGTTCTGTGCATGGGATAAGTCTATATAGCTCGTCGAAGTACTTTATACATTGTAACACGATAAGACACTGACAGATGGGAGAGACCTGCCGTTTTTGTTTTCTGTATTCTCCGTACCGATTTTATTGTGAAGATGAGAAGTGAGCTCTTGAATTGCTGAGTTCCTCCTGTTTCTGAGCTTATTAAACCTCTCCTGGTCCTCTGCTTATTTCCTGAGAAAAAATATACATTTGGTTAAGAAAACGACCTCATATATGTGACGTGAGAGCTTGGCTAAGGTGATAACAAAGATGCAAAACATAATTGATAGAGTTGTTGTTAATAGAAAGAATTTTACCAAGGAAACTTGAATGTATCTTTCCACCATCCTTGTTTTGAGCACTGTACAAAGATTCTGTCCAGCCGAACAATGATCTCAGAAAAAGTCGGTCTAACAACAGCTTTGGCATCCCAACACTCTTCAATCAATCTGTTTTATATACAGAAATTGAAAAGAGGATTGGTAGATGATCATCAAGGACCAAGCAAATGATGTTACTCTACTACACTAAAGTGCAAAAACAAAAGATTATATTTAAGTTTATAAAAGAGATGAGTACACTTACTCTCTCATCTCTTCGGGACAACTTTTGGACTTGGTCTTAAACGAAGGTCTTCGTCCTTCCAAACACATTAGCTTCACTGCCTCTTCCGGGGGCTTAGGATGGAATGGTTGTACTCCTTCAATCATCTGAAAAAAAGTTTTTAAGATAAACCTAATTACTTCAATGAAATCAACTAGAGTGACTGAGAAACAGAATGAAGTACTTTAGAGAGCATCTAAAGGAGTGAGGTGGACTAATTACTAAACCAACCAGATACAGCCATCGAGAAATGTAGAGGAGCAGTTTTAACCAATAATTGACTTTAAGAGTAACCATAAGGTACATACCTCATACAACACGACACCAAAAGAGTATGAATCTGCACTTCTATCAAATATTTCATCTCTGTAAACCTCAGGTGCCACACAGTAATCTGCAAACAGAATTGGCTCATTAATTCAATCATTCTTATGAATATATCAAAAATAGAAACAATTTATGTATTTTATCAAAGTTTCTTAATGTTACATCATATGCCAACAATTTTGTGCTATAACTTACTTGAAGGGTCTATATGTGCCCCGTGATTAATGACTTTTGATTTATCTGATGATAACTTATCAAAACTTATCAAACCAAATCCCGCAACTTTCAAATGTCCTCCACTATCGAGCATAATATTTCTGCCACCTTACAAGAAGTTGCGAAAATTAGATACCTGGGGGGTTCCAACAAAATGCTTTTAAACAACATTACATGAAGATGCTTCTTTATTTAGTTATCTTACTTGGGTTTTAGATCACAGTGGATTACTGGTTCTGGTTTACACTCGTGAAGATAGTTCATTCCCCTGAGAAGAGCCAAGTGATTTGTTCAGTACATTAAAATTAGAATACAATCCTTGCAAAACAAGGTACATGCCTGGCTATATCGAGGGCGAATCTTAGAACTTTGGATGGAGAAAGGCGCCCTTTCTTTTGAAGATAGCTCCCAAGGTCACCCTGAAAGTTACACCCAAGCCCAAAAAAATTTACTTCCTAGAATCCAAAGATGTTTGAAGAGGGACAAATCTTGTAAGGTGTTGTAAAGAAGGAGAAGGTTACTTTAGGATGATACTCAGACACAATCATCATGGGGACATTTTGAGTGACAGCTCCAACAAATTGCACAACATTAGGATGACGAACCTTTTCGAATAAAGTAAGTTCGTGTTTGAAGGCGTTTCTGTGAGTAAGTAAGATCATTCAGATGATATAATGTCAAAGCAAAAGTATTAAAAAAAAAAAAAGAACAGGCATGGACTACAGGAATGAAGTGGGAACTCATTCTAGTATCTTACAGCTCATATCATCATCAACTAGTACCATAATATATACTTTCAATGATTGATAGCTTAACGTAAGAAGAGATTCAGAATGATCACTCTTGACCTGTTTGATAACTAAGACAGATACTCACTAAAGAGAAGAGTAAACATACATGGTATCATGATCCTTGTAGAGATCCTTATCAAGTATCTTTACAGATACCTTAGTCCCATTCCATTTAGCTACTTGATAGATTCCCTGCCAAGTGATTGTAGTTTTTGTTAAAAAGCATATTAACTGGAAAACTAAAACATGATCCACGGGAAAGTGAAGCGAAAGAGGCCTTGCCTTTGAGATACCATCAGCTTTCCGAACTTGAAGTTCTTGTGGATTTAACTCGTAATCAGGAACTTGACGAGGGTTGGCCACAACCATTGGTGTCTTTTTCGTTTTCTAAAACCAAAAAGAAAAAGAAAAAGAAAAGTGTAATGAAACGTATTGGAGATTATATGAAACGGAACATAGCTTGATCCATGCATACCGGAACTTTGGCTCCACGGGATTTTAAGATGTTGTAAACGTCCATGTTACCATAGTACTTAGCATCAGCAGCTGCCTATCCACACAAGAACACCAAAGTTTTAGATCAAAAGCACATTAGAACACCTACTAAAAGAGACGCAAGGAGGTTTGGGTATAAAGATATCCGTTAGGTTTTGGATGGTTCAGATTTTTGAATTATTGGTGCGATGCTCATGACCAAATGTTCTAAAAATCAGTTTTCTTAAATAGGTCATAGCCAAAACTATTTTTTTAAATCCGATTTAATCATTTCAAATTGGGTTAAACCGTTCTATACCGATTAAAATCAGTTCAAATTGGTCTACTTCAATATAAATTGGTGTAAATCGGTTCAAATTGGTCTAGTTCAATATAAATTGATGTAAATCGGTTAAATCAATATGAGTGTATGTTCACAAATTCATCTGATTTCATGTTTTGCATATATAATTTTAAAAATTCCTCAAAATAATTTTATAATTAAACCTAAAAAACTAAATACCTAATACAAATATATAATAATAAATAAATAAATTATTCATTAACGCATAGTCTCCATCTAGTCTCCGAATAATTCACCTAGTCAATAAGCTTATACAAAACGCCTAAGACCATCCGCAACGGCGGTCTGTCACGAATCCTTAACCTTCTCTTTCTTCTGTAATGAAATATAATAATAATATTTTGGTTTAACTAACCAAGGATCAATCCTTCAATAAGGATTAGAAGGACTTGATCCTTATCCTTCTCTTTCTTCCTCTCTCTCTCTATCTCTCCTCTCTCGCTCTCTCTCAATCTCTCCGCTCGCACATCCTGATCAGATGCGGAAAGTTCAGCTTCGGTTTCGATCCCTTGAGCTGAAACGCCGCTCGGTCGTACGCCACCGCCGCATCCTCCGGCGTCTCGTAGGTCCCGAGCCACACTCTTGCTCCGTTCTTCTTCGGGTTCCGGTAGAAAACGGGCGGATTGACGCCGTTATTGACGGAATCAGGTGAGCTTATTAAGTCGCTGTAATCAAAACCTGACATTTGATGATTATGAATATTTATGATGATTTAGTCTTAGTTAGTGCTTCTGAATCGAGTAGAAGTTTTAGAGAGTGAAAGCTGCTGAAGAATGAAGTGTTAAAGCACACTTGCGGAGAAGATTTATAAAGATACGGATTGATCTATGAGAGCTTGATGATTACTCTGTTTTAGTTACTCTGTCTCCTATCACATAAAGATCACGCCTTTATAATTTTTTTTAATTTCTGAAAGTTTCTAATTTTGGGGGTGGGTGAATAATCTTCAGAACGACTTATGTACAAGAACGAGTCAACATGGTTCAGGACGACCAGGCTCCAAAGTCAGGTGGTTTAGGTCTTCTAGCAACGAGTCTAGGTACATCAACACTATCACCTTTGAAGCCAAGGAAGGTTCTCCCACTCTTGTCATGGTTCATGGATACGGTGCTTCTCAAGGTTTCTTCTTCCGTAATTTTGATGCCCTTGCCTCTCGATTCAGGGTCATCGCTATTGACCAACTTGGGTAAGCAAACCCAACTTCCCTATCGTTTGCACTCTTTGTTGGTTCCAAAGGATTCATTTTGGACTGTATGATAAGGTAGTTTTGTCCTTCTTCTTCTTCTAGGTGGGGTGGATCAAGTAGACCTGATTTTACGTGTAAAAGCACATAAGGTAATTCATTCATTCCCTCTACCTTCATCGAAACCTTTCTCAGTTTTGCTTTGTATATATGGAGTTGGTACACCAGTAATGGAACTGCTTTGTTCTTAATTTGTTTTATGCAGAAACAGAGGCGCACACAAGATGGACTGGCGAGAATTTGGAAAACCATGTTGATGTCAAGAATGTTCTCGTTGACATGGGAATCTACTTCCAAGTGCAGGTAGAAGAGTTTAGTTGCTATGTATTTCATGAGTGCTATTTGATGTCAGGAAGTAATTCGTTATCTATTTGTGTGTGTATTTGTAGGATGACTGTCTGAATTGTTATTGTTCTTGTTCTTTTATTTGTTCTTGTTCTTTGCCAAAGCTTTTTTTTTCACAAGTATTAAAAACTCCAAATTGGAGAACACCATTGGACTTCAAATTTGAAGATGAATCCTTAACTATTCAAACACAAAAAAAAAATAGTATACTAATGCTAAGGACTCCAATGGTGGTAACACCATTGGAGATGCTCTAATAGTTTACTCACGGTTTCTTGAATATTGTTCATAAGTCGATATTCTAACTTCTAGGTATAGTTGGATAATTCAGTTTACTTCATATACTAATTCAGGCTGCAGTTTGAATCATATAATTTTTTTTTTGAAAAATCGGATAATACTTGATATCCAAATACTTATCCGGTTATCCCTTAGGCTCCTTCGGGTATTTTTCCAAAAATGTTTGGATCCGTGGTTCAGGTTAGGATTTAAAAATCAGTTAATAACCGCCCATAACTAGACACAAGGATTGATCAAATACAATGAAAAACTAGTTCACATTACCGTGCTTCCCCAACGATCACGAGCATCAATATTAGCCTTCCTAGTAAGCAAAAGCTTCACAACATCCACATGACCTTCACAGGCAGCTATATGAAGCGCGGTACGACCATCGAGATCAATACTATTCACATCGATCCCTTCGTCAAGCAGATCCCCAACGCCTTCAACATCACCTCTACAGGCGACGAAGAGGAGCTGCATAGTGGCGTCGAGGTTATCGGGGACGGCGAGCTGAGGATGGCCAGAACCTTGATCAGGGCTCCTTCGTATCGGATCGAGAGATGACTGCCTGCCGAAGCTGAATCGCATGTTGTTGCGGCGAGGATCGTGCGATGCCTGGCGCGTGAACTGGCGGCTGAACGTGCGGCGGAGCGATACGGATGAGAGTTGCCTCGAGATTCCGCGTTTCAGCTGTCCCGCGAGGTTCGCCATGGCTTCGCTTCTTCGATTTCGAATCTTAAAAGCAACAAAAAAAATTCAAACGGATAGTCAAATCACATTTTTTTGGTTGTTCTTGAGAGATGGAAGAAGAGGAAGTTAATTGGAATGAGATCCGGTTGATGCGCGTTGGTTTATCAAGAGGAAATAATTTAATTTGAGAAATTATTGGTATGGGGACGACGTCTGTTTCCCATTGACTTAGGTTTGACTTTCGCTTTCAATCATTGTGTGGCAGCTCCCGCGTGATTTTGGACTCTTGCTAATAATTGATCGTCGTCCACTTGTTTTCGGGTGGCCTTTACCGGTAATTTAATTATATTGTTTTCGTAATTATGAAACTAAACCCTGAACGTTTTGTAATTATGAAACTAGCCTTGCAAAATTATGGAGTTTGTATCTTTTGGTTAATGAAAAGTACGAAGTTGAGTTTAAAAAAAAAAAAAAAAAAAGAAACTAGCCTTGCAATATTCTCATAGTTGAAAATTTGTGCGGATAAGGCTGACGTGTCGTCGGCTGTATCAATATATTAACCTTTGGGATTTCTTAAAGCCGATTTATGAACTATCTAAATTGTAAATTGTAGAAATACCTTATCCATTACTCACTCCGTTTCTCTAGGATTATATATACGGATTAAGAAAATATATAACTTTATATATTTTCAAAATAAAAACACAATTATATATACACCTAACCATATTTTAATCAATAGAAAAATAAAATGATTTTTTTTTTGATAAACTTTGCATTAAAACTCTAAAACAATATTTATTTTAAAACAAATTTTTTTTCATACAACGACAATTAAAACAAAACGGAGAAAATATTTAACTAAAAATTCATTAATACTTTTACACTAATACTTTTATAGTTTGTATTATTAGAATTGTTCTGAAAAACGTTCTAAATCGATATAATCAATATAGTTACTTTGAATAAAAATACTTGAAAAAAATATTTAGAAACCCAGATACTCACTTTTATTTGTGATTTTCATGATTATTTAAGTTTGCAGTTATATATTAAAATATCGTTTTTATATATCTTGTATATATATATATATATATATATATTTATCCAATTTTCTTTTTAAAATACTAATCCAAACAGATATGTTGAAACCTAAATTTGAGTAGATATTATATTATTGAGTAGGTACTCAAACCTAATCCAGATAATCCAAATCAAATCTGATCCGAATAAAAATATTTGAACATGTTCTATGTTTATAAATACTTTGAAAATCTAAAATACCGAATAAAAAACCGAACCGGTATATAAACACACCTCCGAAACATCTTATTGCGTTTGCATTGAGAATTTGAGAGTGGTCCGGTCCCATTACCTTTTTCACTCGTCATTCTGTCTTCAATCCTCTTTAGTATCAAAAAAAAAAAACTTTGGACCTTCTTCTCTTCAATGGCGGCCATTTCCACAAGTTACTCCCCATCCCTTCACTGCTTGAGATCGTCATCATCTTCCGAATCTTCTCCCCATCTCACACCCTCGACGCGTCGGGTATCGTTCCCCTCGAACATCTCTCATCTCTCCCGTAAATCTTCAAACCGAGACAATGAAACGGGAAAGAGAATGTATAGAAGCGTCGACGAGAGAGTCTCCGATGCGTCTTCAGCAGCTCCGACGTCGAAGTAACATTGAATTCGTTTCCTTAGCCGTTTTTTGTATTTTTTTTTCATCTGTTTTTCTTTGATCATTTTGGTCTATTTTCAGGGTGAGGAAGCACACGATCTCAGTGTTCGTTGGAGACGAAAGCGGGATGATTAACAGGATCGCGGGAGTCTTCGCGAGGAGAGGATACAACATCGAGAGCCTTGCTGTTGGTCTCAACAGAGACAAGGCTCTCTTCACCATTGTTGTCTCCGGCACTGAAAGGGTTCTTCAGCAGGTCATCGAGCAACTCCAGAAGCTCGTTAATGTTCTAAAGGTTTGTGTAGCTTTTTGTACACCATTCTTATCATTTTTTTTTTTTTTTGTGTGCTAAAGATTACATTTGAAAATTCCTCACTTTTTTGCTAATTAGGTTGAGGATATCTCGAGTGAGCCGCAAGTGGAGCGTGAACTGATGCTTGTGAAAGTGAATGCACATCCCGATTCCAGGGCTGAGGTAGTTAGTCTTCCTTTGCTTATGAGAAATTATACTTTAATGTACTTGTTTGTTGCTTTGGTTTCATTCAGTATAAAAGGTGGAGTTTGTTTTCTTTCAAAGTTTGACTAGCCTCTGTTTGATGAATTTACAGATCATGTGGCTAGTTGATACTTTCAGAGCAAAAGTTGTCGATATTGCTGAACACGCATTGACTATTGAGGTACATTTTGCTTATAATTTGTTCTCTTCTCAATATCGGATTCACATTGTAACTTATCGGTTCTGGACTTCTGTATGAATCCTCTTACTAATCATTGGTAGACATACATTTTCTGTCTAGTGTATGTAGTAGCTTTTTTATTTTCTCTGCCTTTTGAACGGATCATGTTCCACATGCAAGCTTTCGTTTCTGGACAAAGGTTCAATTTATGCTATTTAAAAAATTGCTACACTCGCCAACAATCTGCGTTCTGTTGTATGGCCTCATTTCTGTGGGAGTGCTCAGTGTTGTTTATGATAGTTAGAGAAACAAGACCGTACACGTACTGTTCTGTTTTACCTGGATTACGAGGAAGTAGTATAAACAAATTGGTTGCTCTACTCTAGTTTACAAATTTTAGTTGTTTAGTATTTTCACCTTTTAAGCTATCTTGCAGGTAACTGGAGATCCTGGGAAAATGATTGCTGTTGAAAGAAATTTGAAAAAGTTTGAGATCAGAGAGATTGTCAGGACAGGAAAGGTAGTGGATTTTTTGGAGTAGCTACATTGTATTGTTTCTGAGTTATCATATATTCATCTTATTTTGTGCTTTCTAATGGATGTATATAATAGTTACATCTTTCAAAGTACATAATCTTGTGGACTTTCACTAATTAAGGGAATACGGAATACCGATTTTTTTCAGATAGCACTGAGAAGGGAAAAGATGGGTGCTACTGCTCCTTTTTGGCGATTTTCAGCAGCATCCTATCCAGATCTCAAGGAGCAAGCACCTGTTAATGTTCTTCGAGGTAGCAAAACTGGAGCTATAGTCCCTCCAAGTGAAACAACAGCAGGGGTGTGTGCTTCTTTCCTCAGATTGCTTAATTTCGGCTTGAAGTTCTTCATTTTTCTTTTTGAGATACGGGTTGCATAAAAAGTTTTCATTTGGCGACTTTATTATGTTAATAAAGGAACTATAGAGGGCAGTTGTTGCCATTCAAATGCTCTTTTGTTTTCTGACACTATCTAAATTAAATTCTTCACAAATTTACAAATCCACCAGTGTTTAAAGTTATATTTTCTTTTAAATGTAGGGAGATGTTTATCCCGTTGAGTCATCTTCTGACCTAAAGGTACATCGTGTTCTTGACGCTCACTGGGGACTTCTCACGGACGAAGATGTAAGTGACTTTGTTGCTAATATATATATATGTATATACGTAGATCTTATAGATGCCACCATATAGGTACTTGTGCCATGATGCTTTAATAGTTATATGTAGCCTAATGGTAGAGGCTTCAGAATCTGATTTGTCCAATCAGGTTGTCTGGGACACTGAGTATGAATAGTTCTTACTGTTAATATCTTATGGCCGAATCATTTTCCTATATCTAGAGTTAGTATGATATGTGTGATCGATTAAATTACATAAATCCATGGAATTTGTAAGATGGTTGTTGTGGAGATTGTTTCTATTTACTTGGATAGCTGACAGTTTTTTCTAGGTGATTTTGTTTCATTTCATTTATAATTCTTCTTTTCTGACCTTTCAGACGAGTGGACTACGGTCACATACTCTATCTTTGCTTGTAAACGATGTTCCAGGAGTCCTTAATCTTGTTACTGGTGTTTTCGCTCGAAGAGGATACAACATTCAGGCATGGTCCTTATATCTCTCACTCTCTCTCACTCTCACACACACATACATGCACAGAGCGTGCTTGGAGTTCTCTGATAACTGACTACTGACTAGTCTTATTTTTGGTTCAGAGCTTGGCGGTAGGACATGCTGAAGCACAGGGCATTTCACGCATTACAACAGTTGTTCCTGCAACAGATGAATCAGTCAGCAAATTGGTGCAGCAACTTTATAAACTCGTAGATGTGCATGAGGTAGTATCACAAAGAGAAACTGTCTTTCGTAAATATTTTAACAGTCTGAATGCTCTTGATGGTTATATCCTTTGCTCTTTTCCCTTTTGCTATTTCTGTGAAGTTTAAACTGTAGATCATACGCATAAGAATATCTTGTGAACTATTTTTTTAACTTTCCTACATCCATGATAGCTAGTTATACAAGCCTGATGAATGTAATCCTGAGCATGCTGTAGTCTGTGTCATAATTTTCCAAGCAGTTATAAAATTTTGTGGGGAATTCTGCAGGTCCATGATCTTACTCATTTGCCATTTTCTGAAAGAGAACTGATGCTGATAAAGATCGCTGTGAACGCTGCTGCAAGAAGAGATGTCCTGGACATTGCTAGCATTTTCAGGGCAAAAGCTGTTGACGTATCCGATCATACAATTACTTTGCAGGTAAAATACATTTCTCATAAACTTGTACTTCGTTTGAGGTATAGTTGCAAATCAGTTAAGCGATCCAATCCATTAGACATCTTTAAAGTTACTCATCATTAGATAGGTTTGACACAATCAGATTCAGTTTGACGAAATATATGACGTAGACTTGGATTTTCCATCTTAATCGCTTTCTCCTCTTTTTTTGGATTTGTTGAGTAAATTTGTTTGATGTGGATACAGCTTACTGGGGATCTTGACAAGATGGTTGCACTGCAGAGGTTGTTGGAGCCTTACGGTATATGCGAGGTTAGTGTTGCAATCTATTTTCATCTCATAGTCAATGTTATAACTTGTAAGCCTTAGCATTAATAAATCCTTTGATGTTGTTGCCATCCGCGTGGTCTCTGAACCACAAGTCCAAATTAAAACAGGAAATAGCACACAATAACAAATCCTGAGCCGTAGTTAAGAGGTTTATAGTCTTGTTGACTTAGAAACAGAGGGGTGAAATCTAAGTCTCGTAAAATCAAAATAAGAAAAGCTGGACCCATTTTCTAATGTTATTCTACCTCTTCAGGCTGTGCTTAGGACAAGAATCAGTTTGACAGGCATTTTTACTTGTATAACTTGTGATGTTTCTCAATCACAGGTTGCAAGAACAGGGCGTGTTGCATTGGCTCGTGAATCAGGAGTGGACTCTAAGTATCTTCGTGGATACTCCTTCCCTTTAACAGGTTAATAACCCAATCGCAGAGTAGGATACAAAGCTGTATCCATGGAACAGAAAAGAAAAAGACCTTTGGAGATAAAAAAGGGTTTCATTACACACTTATGAGCCACAACCAAAAGACCGATCAAGAGAGACTGTAGATATGTTTAGGACTTTGTGTTTGAAGAGTTTTATGGTAATTAAGTTTATGGTAATTGTTGCTAAAGCATTTTACATAAGTTTGGGAATGGTAATCATTAATTAATTATTAAAAAAATTGTTTCGTGGTTGTTATTGTAATAATGTTATTTTTTATTAGTAAAATATATGATGTACTGGGGAGCTAATGTTTCATGGTTGTTATTGTAATAATGTTACCTTTATAAATACATTATTGCAAATTTAAGAAACTATATTCAAATACATTATGAATTTAAGCAAGTTAAATTAAAATCACATAAATCTTAAATCGAATATAATTGATTTTAAATTATATAACTAATAATAGCTCTTTAAACTTTAGGAGTAATGTGAAACTAAACATCAGAGAGTACTAGAAGAGTGGCTGCTAAAAAAAAATATGAAGGAGTATGATGTGTTGATGTTCTCGTCTCCTTCTAACATTTTCCATGTCAAGGGAAGCTTTTAGTCTTTTGCTTGGGAACCAAACCCTTGTTTCGAGGTTTTTTTTTGAGTTTGTGCTAATGTTTTTTCAATATGGTTTTTTGCTTTTTTTTTTATTTGTTCTATCCGTAAACGATCTCAAATTTTCTAAACAATTTGTTTCCTGTAAAGTTTATCTTTTTATCTTCTATTGCTAAACAAAAGATTTTTCAAGGTGCACCAAGAAAAGCTTGTTCTTTTCTAGATTTGTGTGTAACTAGTTAGAATTTTTGTTATATCAATTTTTTTTATTGATAACCACAAAAAATTGGAGTAATACAGTAGTATGAATATGATGGAGGAGTAGCCGAGTAGTCATGTTGCGGAGAACCGCAGAGATTTACTGGTATCACAAACCAAACACAAGAGAATCATCAGACCAAATCAATGGAGAAGCAACTGAGTTTTCAGAATCATTAGCCGAGAAAGGCCAGATGAGCTATAGAGAAGCAAGTCAATTTCCAAGTGTTGTGAATGTTTAGAATCATCACCCAAGCAGACTCAGAAGATCAATGAAGAAGCAGCAGAGTTTTCGAGGTGGAGTTCTGGAGAAGCTTCCTAGTTTTGGTAGAGCAACAATGGAGAGGCAGAAGATCATCCGTAGAAGAGCTTCCGTGTGTGATGGAGAGGCAGATGAGTTTCATTGGTGACAGGAGGAAGAAGAATGAGTCACCAGGGAAAAAGAGGAGACTCGCCTCTTCATATCGCAGCTACAACTGGGAACTTAGCCAAGGTTAAAGAGTTGATTCGAGGTAGTTGTGATGGAGATGGTGAAGAGCTGAGAGAGTTAGTCTAAGCAGAATCTTGAAGGAGAGACTTCTCTTTACACTGGCAGCAGAGAATGGTCATTCAGTTGTTGTAGAGGAGATGTTGAAGCATATGAATCTTGAAACTGCTTCTATCGTAGCTAGAAATATTGTATTTTGTAGAGAATTTGGTCACTTAATGCAAGAAAATATTGTATTTTGTACCTATAAACCATTGCTATTCGATACTCTTGAGCAAAACAACGCAATATATACAGTTTACTGATATCCAATGGATCAAAGACCGAGAATGAAGAAACTATAACCTGAATCTACTGGGTGGGATGCATTTCTTTAGATGGCTTCACATTTCAACTGCCTCCTAATATCCACGTACAGTGTGATGTTAACAGGAATCATCTTCAACCCCTTCCGGTGCTTCAACCGCGGTGAGTAATTGTCTGGTAACGAGTTGAACCTTCTAGATTATTTGTCATACAAGTGGAAGTCCACTCTTGTAGATTCTTTATCATGCTGGTGGGTTTGGAGAGGAGAGCACAGTCGCAAGAGAGGGAAAGATGATTATGGTAAGTGTTTAAGGACGTGAAGTCTCTGCTTCTGTGACTCATATAACTTACCACGTTCTATAAACAGATATTCCAAAAGCGCAAAAAAAAAATCATATTTCAAATTCAAAAAGATTGATTACTTCTTCATCAGTTCATAAATGTTCTTAAGACTTGGGAAGAAACTAGTTTACATAATCACAAAAGGCCTATGCTAAATCGACACTTACAGATCGACTGAAGGAATCTGTTCATGGGAATAGTCAACACCATTCAAACAAGGTGGCTTTGCAGCTCCATAATAGAAGAAGGCCATGATCTTTGAGAGCTCATCTGCTGTCCTAATGCCTGAAAATATATTCAAAAACATTGTTCTTAAGTTCAACAAAAGGTTTAATAGAGACGGTTTCAGGTTTGGTAGAAAATTACCTTTCTCACGGTATAATATCTTTCCAGCTTTAGTAAAGATGATCTCTGGGAACACAGTAACTTGCAGAGCAGAGACCAGATCTGTCTCAACCACAGCATCAACAGCAACACACTGGAAGTAATAATAATGACCAGGACAGGAGGATTAAAGCACATATCAAAACATACAGCAAGATCCAAAAAATGGTTTTACACATTAGTAAAGAGATGTTTGTGCAAACTTACTCTTGGTGAAGGAAGTCCACAGTTCCATATGACCTGAATCGCCTTATCTAGCTCTTCCCTGAATTTTTCATTTTCCTTTGGCCTGAAATTAGCCAATACTCTTGTCAAAGTTCAACACCATTTACAGTATTGGTCAGGACTGAAAGAAGAGAGACATATTTGTTTTCAAATACAGTAATGGCTGAAACTTGTAATCACTAAAACCTTTTGTAGCGGTTGTGAACAAGAACCGTGAGAGGACTGATATCTTTGAACACTGCCTCCTCCCACTCCGCAGTAGTGAGGTCTTTAATCGGTCGTATGTAGTTATCATCTTGCCAAACAATCTCCTTCTCCCTATCATCATCATCATCATCATCATCATCATCATCATCATCCTTTTTTTCATTCTTAATCGTTATCTTATTAAAAAACTGGTATAATTTTCAAATAAAAATCTCATATAAGTGATTTTTTCCAAATGATCGGAAACTGAACGAAATTGAAAATTAATCAATAATTAAACGGATATAATTTTGAATAATTTTTCAATTTTCTAAAAATATATTATCAAATGATTTAATGGAGGATACAAAAAAAAATTGTTGTGGTTCCGTAGAAACTAAAGCTTATGATAATTTGATTGAAAGAAAAAAATGATGAATAAAAGTTCAATTGAAAAAATGAATAAATATAAATATAAAATTTGTGTTTAATCTGTTCCTCATCCATATTGGAGAAAGTTTTTTTTCATAATTTTTAATCAAAAAAGGAATAATGTGGGCTAATTTGATGGAAAATTCAATATGAATGACATCAAATTTGAGGAGTAAAAATTCCAAAATAAAAATTTCACCGTAATTTTTTTTCTAAAATGTGGTTACAAGTTTAAGTTTATTTTTATCATCTATTGGATTATTTAATAACTAAAAATTAATTCAAACTAGCAAAAAAAAATTGTTTTTACACCTTTATAGTTTATTTTCAGGTTATTTTAGATAGATGGCCTCTCTATCGCCAGAACCGTGCTTCATGTGGAACGAAAAAGCTTTAGCCAGAGGCCCCCAACATATATATATATATTATTTTGAGGGTCCTCATTTTCTGAGAAATTTCTGTATCATAATGATATTATTATACATGCACATATTTATTGTTTTCAATATAGGTTCAACAATTTTAGCGTATTTCAGTTTTTATTTATCAGATAAGATGGTAAAAATATTTTTGTTGTTGTTAGGTTTCCAAATAAAAAATATGTATCTCTGTAAATCTAACCCAAATTAAAATTAAACCCCGAATCAAAATGAAAACAAAAAAAACTCGGTTAGTTTTACATTATATGTAGGCTTTAATTGGTGACCATCATTTTGGAAAAATATAGTGGTGAATTTTTTATTCCTCGAGTTTTATACCATTCATGTTGATTTTTTTGTTAAATTATAGATTCATGGGATCCACTCTATTCCTCTCATTTCTTTATGGCTGAAAAAAATTATGAAGAAAAAATTCCTTCTCAAATTTCTATGAGGAATGAAATGAACACAATATTAATACATTTCTGCTTTTTCATTTCCTCGGCTGAATATCTGTTCAATTTTCCATTCATTTTTCCATTCAGTTCAACAGTTACCAATTGAAGCCATATAGTATTCTTTAGAAAGGAGGAAAAAAATCAATCCATTAATTCTTGTTAGCTTGGCAGTTGGCACCTTATCTATATAATTTTTTGTGATTATACTGATTTAGTCCAGAAGGAAATATTATTCTTTATTTAGATATAGCAAGTAGAAGGGACAAACAATCTAGGGATCGATGACCTTCTACGCCACATAGAAAACCTGGAAATAGTACAAGAGTGTAACATTTTGTCACATACACCGAGAATTATTGAAAACGGGGAGAACAATAACACAGATATACGTAGATAATGGATGTGCTTTTTAGGAAGCTTCAACTGCATTAGCTAAACCCTTGGTGCAGAAATTAGAACATGCGTTGGTGCATCGTGCAACTGCTCCATTCACAATTTCATTTGCATCTAATTCATTGAAACAATATTAGAATTAATGGATCATTCTCCTTTTCCAACAATATAATACTTGTAATAATGATGAGGTTTTGCTTTACCGGATTTCTGGAGTTTGGTTAAGGCACCGCAAGCAGATGATGCACACCCCAACTTGCAGTATTCATTGACAGTATGACCTTGAGTAAAAAAAAATCCATGCATCTTGCATCAAAATCTTGATCCAACTTGTAAAAGATATAACTTAATAAAACCACCACGAAAAAGAATAGTAAAATTACCAGAGTTTTCGAGAATTGCATATGGATATCCCGGAGGACAAGTCTCAGAATCGATGCATCCAGTGTGTGATATACAAAGTGGCGTAATGGGCCAAGACATAGTGCATAAATAATACGCCCATCTGGCAGCGCTGCTTGGGCAACAACTCGTTGCTTCGACCTGATTATGCGCCATGACAAGACTCATTATGAGCACACTTAAAATCACAGTTTTGCCTTCCATCTCTAGACTGATTACTTATTTGGTACGTTGAGAGAGTATAAACTTTTGTATTGATGAAATGGTTGATGAAACAAGACTCGTTAAAATACTAGTTGTTCTACCGTTAACAACCACAAACATCTTTTCACACGTTCATCACATGCATGCTCTACTGACAGAAATGAATACGAGTAATTGAACAGAACAGCTAAGGCAGTGGTCCAAGCATAGGCCATGGACCAAAGGAGACCACGATCTTCAGAAAGGGAAGATCTTAGGTGAATCAGAATGTCATTATTATTTTGTTGTTTCTAAAGAAGTGCTTCCCTACACGTTTTTATTGTTGTTTTATCAAACTTATAACTAAAAATTGATGAATGGCACCATACACGTCTCTCTCAGTATTATCTTGTTTCTCATGAGGCCCAGACGCAAAATTTATGTCATATCTGTAAGGATTCACGTCCTAAATTTTCTAAATGGTACAACAAGAGAATGTATGCACTATGAGCAACCAATTTGAATGAGAATTTAGTCACTTCATGTAAGAAATATTGTATATTGTACCTATAAACTCCGAGCAAAACAACAGATGTCTAACGAGTTAGTTGAAGTATCAACTACATATATACAATATCCTGATATCCAATGAATCAAAGAACGAGAATGAAGAAACTACAACCTGAATCTACTGGGTTTTGATGGATGCATTTCTTAGATGGCTTCACATTTCAACTGCCTCCTAAGATCTACCTACAGTATCTGTCTGGTAATGAGTGGCACCTTCTAGATTCTTAATCATACTGGTGGGTTTGGAGAAGAGAGCACGTCGCAAGAGAGAAAAACATGATGATGGTAAGTGTTTAAGGACGCAAGTCTCTGCTTCTGAGACTCATAACTTATCATGTTCTATAAATAGATATTCCAAAAGAAAAAAAAAATCATATTTCAAATTCAGAAGATTGATTACTTCTTCATCAGTTCATTCATGTTCTTAAGACTTGGGAAGAAACTAGTTTGCATAATCCCAAAAGTCCTATGCTTAGTCGACACTTACAGATCGACTGAAGGAATCTGTTCATGGGAATAGTCAACACCATTCAAACAAGGTGGCTTTGCAGCTCCATAATAGAAGAAGGCCATGATCTTTGAGAGCTCATCTGCTGTCCTAATGCCAATATATTCAAAAACATTGTTCTTAAGTACAACAAAAGGAGGTTTAATAGAGACGGTTTCAGGTTTTGGTAGAAACTATAGTGAATATAAACACAAGTTAATAAAACGTTCTCTTTGTTTTATTAATCTTCCTTTGCTTTCTTACACTTTTCTTTCTTAAGATCTTCTTACACTTTTGATCTCTATATATAGGTAATAGAAACTACTTGACTTATCCTATTACAATTGAATCTAGGAATCTTTATCTTTATCCTAAACCTATTAGTTATTCATCTTTACTTTAGAATAACTTGTTTCCTAAGTTATCTCTTGAAGCTTATCCAACATTCTCCCTCTTAAGCTTCAAATCATCTTCTAGGAAATCTTGAACTTGAATCATCTCTCGCATTTCTTTAAACTTGTTCTTTGCTAGAGCTTTTGTTAAAATGTCTGCCTTTTGTCTTGATCCGGGTATGTGTTCAACGTCAATGAGATTGCGTTCAACACACTCTCTAATGAAGTGAAACCTCTTGTGGATGTGTTTGCTTCTTCGGTGAAGAACCGGATTCTTAGCCAGTGATATAGCCGATTTGTTGTCGACCAAGATCATTGTCTTCTCCATCTCTTTTCCTGTTACTTCACTTAACAAGTCTTGTAGCCAGATAGCTTGTTTAGCCGCTTCCGTTGCAGCCATGAATTCGGCTTCGCAGGATGACAAAGCTACCGTGTCTTGTTTCTGAGAGCACCATGTTATTGGTGTTTCTCCTAAGCAAAATAAGTAACCTGTAGTACTCCTACCATCATCCGGATCCGTGTTGTGACTGCTGTCACTAAAGCCTACAAGCTTCTGTGTTCTTCCTCGCTTGAACTCAAGACCGTGCCCGAGAGTTCCTTGTAGATAACGCAATACTTGCTTCAAGGCGTTTCCGTGTGACTCTCTTGGTGACTGCATGTACCTGCTTAGAATCCCAACTGAGAATGCCATGTCAGGTCTAGTATGCATCAGATACCTTAAACATCCAATCCTTCTTCGATATTGAGTAGCGTCAACTTCCGGTTCTTCCATTGCCTTGGATAGTTGTAAGCCAAACTCCATTGGAATACTGTTTGGATTACAGTCGGCCAAACCTGCTTCCTCTAGTATACGCCTTGCGTATGCTTCTTGTTTAATGATGATTCCAGTTGAACTTTGCTTTACTTCAATACCTAGATAATAGGTTAATAACCCGAGATCAGACATCTCAAACTGTTTTGACATTGACGCTTTGAACTCCTTGATTATCTTGGTAGAGTTTCCTGTAACAAAAAGGTCATCAACATAGATGGCGATGATGAGTAGCTCGTCTCTTTCTTCTCTTCTGTATACCGAACTCTCCTTTGCACACCTTTTAAACCTTAGCTTCTTAAGTATCTGATCGAGCTTAGTATTCCAAGCGCGAGGAGCTTGCCTTAGTCCATATAATGCCTTTGAGAGTTTGAAAACTTTCTCTTCTTCTCCCTCTTTTTCAAATCCCTCAGGCTGACTAACATAGACCTCTTCGTTTAGCTCTCCGTGCAAGAATGCCGTTTTGACGTCCAAGTGGTGAATCTCCCAGTTGTTTGCAGATGCTAAACTGACTAGAAGTCGGATTGTCTCTAAGCGAGCCACTGGAGCGAACACTTCTTCAAAGTCTATTCCGTGTTCTTGCACATATCCTTTCGCTACTAGCCTCGCTTTGAATTTGTTGATTGTTCCATCCGCATTCCTCTTGATCTTAAAAATCCACTTTAGACCGATGACTTTAACTCCTTGAGGTTTATCTACCAATGTCCATGTCTTATTCTTATTGATAGAATCTATCTCATCCTTACATGCTCTTGTCCAACGAACATGTTTCTTTGCTTCTCGATATGTTGCTGGTTCGTCATTGATGGAGAGTAGGAGTAGTTCACACTCGATCTTGGCAAGTAGTAAGTAGTCGTCTAGATAACTCGGAGTCTTCGTCTGTCGCGTTGATCTCCTTGGTTCATTGTTCTCACTTTCATCTACCGGCTCTGTTTCGTGTTGCTCTGTTTCGAGCTGTTCTGTTTCGTTTTGCTCTGTTTCATGTTGCTCTGTTTCAGCTTCGGTTTGAGCCTCTGTATTTTCTTCCTGTGAGATAATGAATGGACCCTTTCCTTTGTTTATAATAGTTCCCCACGTCATGTGAAACATACCAGAATCTTCTTGCTTTCCTCTATTCCAGTTCCAATGTTTCTCCTCATCAAACTTCACATCGCGGCTTACTATTATTTTCTTGGTGCTTGGATTGTATAAACGGTAAGCTTTCGATCCGGGTTCAATACCTAGATGAACAAGGCATTGTGATCTATCGTCGAGCTTCCTTAGTAGAACTGAATCGATCTTGGCGTAAGCTAAGCAACCAAAAACTCTTATATGTCCGATACTTGGCTTTCTTCCCTTTAGACATTCATAAGGAGTTTGGTTTTTCAAAGCTCTAGTAGGAACCCGATTGATCAAGTACGTTGCGTGTCGAACTGCTTCACCCCACATATAGTTCGGTACTTTCATAGCTTTCAACATACTTCTCGTCATCTCCATTAAAGTTCGGTTTCTCCTCTCAACAACACCGTTTTGTTGAGGGGTGTATGGTGCTGTTAAGTGTCTTCTGATGCCATTGTCACTGCAAAACTGAGAGAAGTCTCTTGAAGTAAACTCCCCTCCCCGGTCTATTCTGAGTGTTATAATAGCTTTGTTTACTTCTTTCTCCACGAGTGTTTTGAAGGTCTTAAATTTCTCAAAAACTTCTCCTTTCTCTTTGAGTAATATAGACCACATGAATCTCGTGTTGTCATCTATAATGACAAATATATATCTGTTTTGCCCCAAGGTTGCTGGAGTGATTGGCCCACAGAGATCGGCGTGTAACAACTCTAAAACTTGCTTTGATCTGTACTGAGTTGCAGAGGGAAAGCTGTGTCTTGTCTGTTTTCCAACGAGACAAGAATCACACAACTGTTTTACTTCGCTGATATCTGGTAAGCCTAAAACCATCTCCTGTGTTGCCATACTTCGTATCGTCTTGAAGCTAATATGTCCGAGACGAGCGTGCCATCTCCACGGTTCTTCACTTATCTTTGAGAGAAGACAAGTAGGTTTACCTACTTTGAGAGATATCTTGTAGAGTCGATTAGCTGATCTTAATACTTTCACTAATAGTCTCCCGTTTGGATCTCTTAAAGTCAAGTAATTGTCCTTCATCCTTACATCGCAACCTTGTTCAGTGGCTTGACCGAGACTGAGTATGTTACTTCTTAGGTCTGGTATGTAGTATACATCCGTAAGAAGCTTCTGTTCTCTTGTCTTTGCTTCAAAGAGAATTGATCCTTTACCTTCTATCTTCACACATGAACCGTCTCCAAACTTTACTTTGCCTTTTATATTTTCGTTGAGTTCTGAGAAGTAGGACTTCTCTCCTGTCATATGATTGCTAGCTCCGTTGTCAAGGAACCAACTCTTATCATCAGTCTTGCTTGGTTCAAGTGTTTTAGGCATTACCTTTTCTTCATTCAGATACACTAGTTCGTGTAAGTAAAGTGCTACTTCTGCTGCTTCTGTCTCAGTCTTGTTAAGCTCCTGATCATCCTTCTTCTCAGTGCAAACAGATGCGAAGTGACCTTTCTTATGACAGTTAAAGCATTCAATCTGTGAGTAGTCTCTTTTCTCCTTTTTCTCGTATGAGTTGCTGCTTCTGCCTCGCCCTCTTCCTCTTCCTTCTCTGCCACGACCTCTGTTTCCTCCTCGTCCTCTCCCTCTGTTTCCATGATCAGAGTAGAGAAGATTCCCTTGCTCTTCAATCTTTTCTGTTTTCATTCGCTCTTTTCCTCGGCAACGCTCTTCAAACGCCTTGAGACGTCCTACTACATCTTCAAATCTTGTTTTATTTAGGTCAAGAACTTGTTCGAGGGTTGCAGAGATCTGTAGAAACTTGTCTGGCAGACAAGAAAGAAACTTCTTTACAAGTTTTGGTTCTTCCATCGTATGACCTAAAGAAGCCGCTGTTCCTACATATTCCGACATCCTTCCTGAGAATGAGTCTATCGATTCATTATCTTTCATATTAGACGATCAAAGTCAATCATCAATGTGTGCAACCGAGCTTCAATAACACGATCAGCACCAAGATTCAATGCCTTTAATGCTTCCCATATCTCTTTAGGAGATTCATGATCTCCAACTTGTAGGATAAGGTTCTCCGGAATTCCTTGGAATATCATGACAGTAGCTAGGTCGTTTCTCTTCTGATCCTTTGAACCTGGTTCAATGGTTTCCCATACATCATGAAACCTTAGCAACACCTTCATGCGCATAGTCCATACTGCATAGTTTGTTGTCGTGAGCATCGGTGTTTTCACCGAAGGCGGTACAGCGGGCATGTTTCCCTGCGGTTTGACGTCTTTATCGTCTTTGTCTCCCATCGATCTTCGTCAAAGACAATAACCTGGTTAGCTCTGATACCAAATATAGTGAATATAAACACAAGTTAATAAAACGTTCTCTTTGTTTTATTAATCTTCCTTTGCTTTCTTACACTTTTCTTTCTTAAGATCTTCTTACACTTTTGATCTCTATATATAGGTAATAGAAACTACTTGACTTATCCTATTACAATTGAATCTAGGAATCTTTATCTTTATCCTAAACCTATTAGTTATTCATCTTTACTTTAGAATAACTTGTTTCCTAAGTTATCTCTTGAAGCTTATCCAACAGAAACTACCTTTCTCACGGTATAATATCTTTCCAGCTTTAGTGAAGATGATCTCTGGGAACACAGTAACTTGCAGAGCAGAGACCAGATCTGTCTCAACCACAGCATCAACAGCAACACACTGAAAGTAATAATGACCCAGGACATGAGGATTAAAGCACATATCAAAACATACAGCAAGATCCAAGAATGGTTTTACACATTAGTAAAGAGATGTTTGTGCAAACTTACTCTTGGTGAAGGAAGTCCACAGTTCCATATGACCTGAATCGCCTTATCTAGCTCTTCCCTGAATTTTTCATTTTCCTTTGGCCTGAAATTAGCCAATACTCTTGTCAAAGTTCAACACCATATACAGTATTGGTCAGGATTGAAAGAAGAGAGACATATTTGTTTTCAAATACAGTAAAGGCTGAAACTTCTAATCACTAAAACCTTTTGTAGCGGTTGTGAACAAGAACCATGAGAGGACTGATATCTTTGAACACTGCCTCCTCCCACTCCGCAGTAGTGAGGTCTTTAATCGGTCGTATGTAGTTATCATCTTGCCAAACAATCTCCTTCTCCCTATCATCATCTTCATCATCATCATCATCATCATCCTTTTTTTTCATTCTTAATAGTTATCTTATTAAAAAACTGGTATAATTTTCAAATAAAAATCTCATATCTATTCTACTAAAAGGGAAGTACAATTAGTATTTAACCCTGATCTTTTCTTAATATTTACCAATATATGCCATTGGATTTAATACACTGTCGTTTTTGACTTAACAAATCCTACCTAATCAATTAACGTGAAATATGGCTTTAATTATGACATGCGTGCTTCACTTAACCGAATTAAATATGTTTCAGTATATTGACTGGTTATGTCGTTTTACTTAAAAGTTCAAACCGAATCAAATATGCCACAATCTCTATATGACTTACAAACATGTTTTAATACACGGTCCCCACTACATAAAATACCAATATTTCTACAAATGTGTTCCAATAGAAATCAAAACAAACATATCGTCTGAATTATTATCCAATATATTTTGTATATACATAGTTCGGTTCACACATAAAAAAAAACAAATTCTGTAAATTCTTTACCATGTAAATACCAATGTCTTGGTTTAGTTTGGTCTGCATAAATCAAAACAAACGTGTTTCCATACAAAATAATCCTCGGTTAACTATTGATCTGTAGGATCAAAACCAATATATCATTAGATATCATATTATCGGTACACCAAATCAAAACCAATTGAATTTCTTTGATTTCTAAGATTGATAATATTCCTAAAACAATATATATTATTAAAACTGAAGTATAAATTAGGTTTATTTGAAAACATGAATAATAATTTTAAAAAAATGTTTGCTTGGAAACTTGGATAGTAGTTTAAAAAATAAGTTTGTTTGGAAATATGAATACCAGTTTAAAAAAAAAAGGTTTGTTGGAAACATGAATAGCAGTATAGAAAATGTATAATGTTTTTTTGGAAACACATATAACAGTATATTAGAAAAAGAATGAATCTATATTATTAAGAAAAATTAGAAATCTATTATATTATGAGAAACTATCTATTTGTGCCAACTTTAAAATATACTAAAATTAGCTAATCTAATTATCTAAAAATATCATTAGTCTAAGATAATCATAAAAAAAATTAAAACTTTATATATATTTTAAATCAAAATAATAGTTTAAATTTGATTTATATCAAAATTGATTCAACATATACATATATTCAAAATTTATTTTTACTAAAATATTTTCCAATAACCATTATTGAAAAATGTTTTCAATATATATAAGAAAACTACAATAAAAATTCAAATTTCATATACTAACTTAAATTATGATTTTTTTATTTCACATTAAATTTTAAAAATATAATATATATATGATTATTTATATGATAGTACGTATAAAATACTACTAATTATATGTTTACTCTGTTTTTAAAGGAAAAAAAAAAGATAGTGAATTAGGGGTGGGCGTTCGGGTACACATTCGGTTCAGTTCGGGTCTGTTTAGATTTCGGGTTCCCAGTGTCAAAGATTTCAGTCTAATTCGACTATTTCTAAATTTTGGTTTGGATTCGATTCAAATCTTTGCGGGTTCGTTCGGGTTCGGATAACCCATTTAAACTATTTTAAAATTTATTACATACTTTAAATTTTGCAAAATATATAAACAAAATAATATGTTACAAATAAATTTGAATAACATATGTCAGAATACCTAAACTTAAGATATAAATTGGTTTGATCTTTTTTTTGTCCACATTGGTTTGATTTAAATAGTTGGATAGAGAATTAATAATTATTTTAATTTTTTGGTGTTTTGAGTATACTTTAATGAATGACTTTAGATATTTACATATGACTATTTATATAATTATCAATTATTTAAACCAACTTAAAAGTACCATATATATTCTGGATGTTTTTAAAAATATTAAATCTAATATATATATATATATATAAATCTATTTCGAATACATTCAGATATTTGAAACACTTCGATTCAGATCAGATTCGGTATCAGTTCTCTAAATACCAAAATTTTGAATAACTTAGATATTTAATCAATTTCGGTTCGGATTTGATACTTCTTTTTGGATCTGGATCAGTTCAATTTTTTGGATTCGGGTTTTTTGTCTAACTCTAATATTAACATGGAAAACAAATAGTAACATATTTATAGAAAATGTACCCGCACGGGTGTGCGGGTCAAAATCTAGTAGGTGATTTTTTCCAAATGATAGGAAACTGAACGAAATTGAAAATTAATCAATAATTAAACGGATATAATTTTGAATAATTTTTCAATTTTCTAAAAATATATTATCAAATGATTTAATGGAGGATACAAAAAAATTGTTGTGGTTGCGTAGAAACTAAAGCTTCTGATAATTTGATTGAAAGAAAAAAATGATGAATAAAAGTTCAATTGAAAAAATGAATAAATATAAATATAAAATTTGTGTTTAATCTGTTCCTCATCCATATTGGAGAAAGTTTTTTTCATAATTTTTAATCAAAAAGGAATAATGTGGGCTAATTTGATGGAAAATTCAATATGAATGACATCAAATTTGAGGAGTAAAAATTCCAAAATAAAAATTTCACCGTAATTTTTTTCTAAAATGTGGTTACAAGTTTAAGTTTATTTTTATCATCTATTGGATTATTTAATAACTAAAAATTAATTCAAACTAGCAAAAAAAAATTGTTTTTGCACCTTTATAGTTTATTTTCAGGTTATTTTAGATAGGTGGCCTCTCTATCGCCAGAACCGTGCTTCATGTGGAACGAAAAAGCTTTAGCCACAGGCCCCCAACATATATATATATATATATATATATATATATTATTTTGAGGGTCCTCATTTTCTGAGAAATTTCTGTATCATAATGATATTATTATACATGCACATATTTATTGTTTTCAATATAGGTTCAACAATTTTAGCGTATTTCAGTTTTTATTTATTTATCAGATAAGATGGTAAAAAATTTTTTGTTGTTGTTAGGTTTCCAAATAAAAAATATGTATCTCTGTAAATCTAACCCGAATTAAAATTAAACCCCGAATCAAAATGAAAACAAAAAAAACTCGGTTAGTTTTATATTATATGTAGGCTTTAATTGGTGACCATCATTTAGGAAAAATATAGTGGTGAATTTTTCATTCCTCGAGTTTTATACCATTCATGTTGATTTTTTTGTCAAATTATAGATTCATGGGATCCACTCTATTCCTCTCATTTCTTTATGGCTGAAAAAAATTATGAAGAAAAAATTCCTTCTCAAATTTCTATGAGGAATGAAATGAACACAATATTAATACATTTCTGCTTTTTCATTTCCTCGGCTGAATATCTGTTCAATTTTCCATTCATTTTTCCATTCAGTTCAACAGTTACCAATTGAAGCCATATAGTATTCTTTAGAAAGGAGGAAAAAAATCAATCCATTAATTCTTGTTAGCTTGGCAGTTGGCACCTTATCTATATAATTTTTTGTGATTATACTGATTTAGTCCAGAAGGAAATATTATTCTTTATTTAGATATAGCAAGTAGAAGGGACAAACAATCTAGGGATCGATGACCTTCTACGCCACATAGAAAACCTGGAAATAGTACAAGAGTGTAACATTTTGTCACATACACCGAGAATTATTGAAAACGGGGAGAACAATAACACAGATATACGTAGATAATGGATGTGCTTTTTAGGAAGCTTCAACTGCATTAGCTAAACCCTTGGTGCAGAAATTAGAACATGCGTTGGTGCATCGTGCAACTGCTCCATTCACAATTTCATTTGCATCTAATTCATTGAAACAATATTAGAATTAATGGATCATTCTCCTTTTCCAACAATATAATACTTGTAATAATGATGAGGTTTTGCTTTACCGGATTTCTGGAGTTTGGTTAAGGCACCGCAAGCAGATGATGCACACCCCAACTTGCAGTATTCATTGACAGTATGACCTTGAGTAAAAAAAAATCCATGCATCTTGCATCAAAATCTTGATCCAACTTGTAAAAGATATAACTTAATAAAACCACCACGAAAAAGAATAGTAAAATTACCAGAGTTTTCGAGAATTGCATATGGATATCCCGGAGGACAAGTCTCAGAATCGATGCATCCAGTGTGTGATATACAAAGTGGCGTAATGGGCCAAGACATAGTGCATAAATAATACGCCCATCTGGCAGCGCTGCTTGGGCAACAACTCGTTGCTTCGACCTGATTATGCGCCATGACAAGACTCATTATGAGCACACTTAAAATCACAGTTTTGCCTTCCATCTCTAGACTGATTACTTATTTGGTACGTTGAGAGAGTATAAACTTTTGTATTGATGAAATGGTTGATGAAACAAGACTCGTTAAAATACTAGTTGTTCTACCGTTAACAACCACAAACATCTTTTCACACGTTCATCACATGCATGCTCTACTGACAGAAATGAATACGAGTAATTGAACAGAACAGCTAAGGCAGTGGTCCAAGCAACATGTGTTTTGGTTTCTTGCTTCTAACTCGTAATTGTTCCACAATCTGCTATATATTATTTGAGATGCTATAAGTTTATTTTTGGGATGGTTAACATTACGATTATGTTACACGTGACTGTTTGGTCAGGGAGCAGAACGAAGTTGATGAAATTTACAAGGTGTAACTGAGGCATGAATATCAAAGAATAAGAGATTGAAATAATTTAAACCAAGTTGGCAAATACGTATCCAAAGTAGGGAGGTCTACGGCTTATGGATCAGCAATGGACAAGAGACGAACTCTTACATTTTGCTCAAAAATAATAATTTGTATGCCTAACTGTAATATTTGGTTTGTGAAATATGAAAAGATTTTAAAAAATTGATTTAACTATCTATATCATTAAAGTGCATTTACTTTTCCAGATATGCATCCAGAGAAAAATCTAAAGCGGGGTTAAGTTAGAGTAGTCAAAATACAGATGTCCTATTTGAAATTGATTTCTGATATCGTATGAGTGGACCAAATCACGAAAAAATGTCATATGGTGATTATAAGACCAACAAACAAAACTTTCAAGTTTATGAAAAAGTTAATATACGGGAACGAACATAGACCATATGAGGGGATATGGAAAACCCATCAACCGTAGCCTGTAAGTAGTTTGGATATTACAAGTGGTACTAGAGCCAGCAAAAACGAATATTCATCCTGCTAGTCGTCTTCATTTATCGTTAATAAAAAGACTTAGAACTTGTTTACGTAATTAGTTTTCTTCTTCTTGAGACAAGATAGCTGTAAGTTAATCTATGGAACCATAGGCCATGGACCAAAGGAGACCACGATCTTCAGAAAGGGAAGATCTTAGGTGAATCAGAATGTCATTATTATTTTGTTGTTTTCTAAAGAAGTGCTTCCCTACACGTTTTTATTGTTGTTTTATCAAACTTATAACTAAAAATTGATGAATGGCACCATACACGTCTCTCTCAGTATTATCTTGTTTCTCATGAGGCCCAGACGCAAAATTTATGTCATATCTGTAAGGATTCACGTCCTAAATTTTCTAAATGGTACAACAAGAGAATGTATGCACTATGAGCAACCAATTTGAATGAGAATTTAGTCACTTCATGTAAGAAATATTGTATATTGTACCTATAAACTCCGAGCAAAACAACAGATGTCTAACGAGTTAGTTGAAGTATCAACTACATATATATCCTGATATCCAATGAATCAAAGAACGAGAATGAAGAAACTACAACCTGAATCTACTGGGTTTTGATGGATGCATTTCTTAGATGGCTTCACATTTCAACTGCCTAAGATCTACCTACAGTGTGATGTTAACAGGAATCATCTTCAACGGCCCTTCCGGTGCTTCCACCGCCGTAAGTATCTGTCTGGTAATGAGTGGCACCTTCTAGATTCTTAATCATACTGGTGGGTTTGGAGAAGAGAGCACGTCGCAAGAGAGAAAAACATGATGATGGTAAGTGTTTAAGGACGCAAGTCTCTGCTTCTGAGACTCATAACTTATCATGTTCTATAAATAGATATTCCAAAAGAAAAAAAAAATCATATTTCAAATTCAGAAGATTGATTACTTCTTCATCAGTTCATTCATGTTCTTAAGACTTGGGAAGAAACTAGTTTGCATAATCCCAAAAGTCCTATGCTTAGTCGACACTTACAGATCGACTGAAGGAATCTGTTCATGGGAATAGTCAACACCATTCAAACAAGGTGGCTTTGCAGCTCCATAATAGAAGAAGGCCATGATCTTTGAGAGCTCATCTGCTGTCCTAATGCCTGAAAATATATTCAAAAACATTGTTCTTAAGTACAACAAAAGGAGGTTTAATAGAGACGGTTTCAGGTTTTGGTAGAAACTATAGTGAATATAAACACAAGTTAATAAAACGTTCTCTTTGTTTTATTAATCTTCCTTTGCTTTCTTACACTTTTCTTTCTTAAGATCTTCTCACACTTTTGATCTCTATATATAGGTAATAGAAACTACTTGACTTATCCTATTACAATTGAATCTAGGAATCTTTATCTTTATCCTAAACCTATTAGTTATTCATCTTTACTTTAGAATAACTTGTTTCCTAAGTTATCTCTTGAAGCTTATCCAACATTCTCCCTCTTAAGCTTCAAATCATCTTCTAGGAAATCTTGAACTTGAATCATCTCTCGCATTTCTTTAAACTTGTTCTTTGCTAGAGCTTTTGTTAAAATGTCTGCCTTTTGTCTTGATCCGGGTATGTGTTCAACGTCAATGAGATTGCGTTCAACACACTCTCTAATGAAGTGAAACCTCTTGTGGATGTGTTTGCTTCTTCGGTGAAGAACCGGATTCTTAGCCAGTGATATAGCCGATTTGTTGTCGACCAAGATCATTGTCTTCTCCATCTCTTTTCCTGTTACTTCACTTAACAAGTCTTGTAGCCAGATAGCTTGTTTAGCCGCTTCCGTTGCAGCCATGAATTCGGCTTCGCAGGATGACAAAGCTACCGTGTCTTGTTTCTGAGAGCACCATGTTATTGGTGTTTCTCCTAAGCAAAATAAGTAACCTGTAGTACTCCTACCATCATCCGGATCCGTGTTGTGACTGCTGTCACTAAAGCCTACAAGCTTATGTGTTCTTCCTCGCTTGAACTCAAGACCGTGCCCGAGAGTTCCTTGTAGATAACGCAATACTTGCTTCAAGGCGTTTCCGTGTGACTCTCTTGGTGACTGCATGTACCTGCTTAGAATCCCAACTGAGAATGTCATGTCAGGTCTAGTATGCATCAGATACCTTAAACATCCAATCCTTCTTCGATATTGAGTAGCGTCAACTTCCGGTTCTTCCATTGCCTTGGATAGTTATAAGCCAAACTCCATTGGAATACTGTTTGGATTACAGTCGGCCAAACCTGCTTCCTCTAGTATACGCCTTGCGTATGCTTCTTGTTTAATGATGATTCCAGTTGAACTTTGCTTTACTTCAATACCTAGATAATAGGTTAATAACCCGAGATCAGACATCTCAAACTGTTTTGACATTGACGCTTTGAACTCCTTGATTATCTTGGTAGAGTTTCCTGTAACAAAAAGGTCATCAACATAGATGGCGATGATGAGTAGCTCGTCTCTTTCTTCTCTTCTGTATACCGAACTCTCCTTTGCACACCTTTTAAACCTTAGCTTCTTAAGTATCTGATCGAGCTTAGTATTCCAAGCGCGAGGAGCTTGCCTTAGTCCATATAATGCCTTTGAGAGTTTGAAAACTTTCTCTTCTTCTCCCTCTTTTTCAAATCCCTCAGGCTGACTAACATAGACCTCTTCGTTTAGCTCTCCGTGCAAGAATGCCGTTTTGACGTCCAAGTGGTGAATCTCCCAGTTGTTTGCAGATGCTAAACTGACTAGAAGTCGGATTGTCTCTAAGCGAGCCACTGGAGCGAACACTTCTTCAAAGTCTATTCCGTGTTCTTGCACATATCCTTTCGCTACTAGCCTCTGCTTCTGTGACTCATATGGTAAGTGTTTAAGGACGTGAAGTCTCTGCTTCTGTGACTCATATAACTTACCACGTTCTATAAACAGATATTCCAAAAGCGCAAAAAAAAAATCATATTTCAAATTCAAAAAGATTGATTACTTCTTCATCAGTTCATAAATGTTCTTAAAACTTGGGAAGAAACTAGTTTACATAATCACAAAAGGCCTACGCTAAATCGACACTTACAGATCGACTGAAGGAATCTGTTCTTGGGAATAGTCAACACCATTCAAACAAGGTGGCTTTGCAGCTCCATAATAGAAGAAGGCCATGATCTTTGAGAGCTCATCTGCTGTCCTAATGCCTGAAAATATATTCAAAAACATTGTTCTTAAGTACAACAAAAGGAGGTTTAATAGAGACGGTTTCAGGTTTTGGTAGAAACTACCTTTCTCACGGTATAATATCTTTCCAGCTTTAGTGAAGATGATCTCTGGGAACACAGTAACTTGCAGAGCAGAGACCAGATCTGTCTCAACCACAGCATCAACAGCAACACACTGAAAGTAATAATGACCCAGGACATGAGGATTAAAGCACATATCAAAACATACAGCAAGATCCAAGAATGGTTTTACACATTAGTAAAGAGATGTTTGTGCAAACTTACTCTTGGTGAAGGAAGTCCACAGTTCCATATGACCTGAATAGCCTTATCTAGCTCTTCCCTGAATTTTTCATTTTCCTTTGGCCTGAAATTAGCCAATACTCTTGTCAAAGTTCAACACCATATACAGTATTGGTCAGGATTGAAAGAAGAGAGACATATTTGTTTTCAAATACAGTAATGGCTGAAACTTGTAATCACTAAAACCTTTTGTAGCGGTTGTGAACAAGAACCATGAGAGGACTGATATCTTTGAACACCGCCTCCTCCCATTCCGCAGTAGTGAGATCTTTAATCGGTCGTATGTAATTATCATCTTGCCAAACAATCTCCTTCTCCCTATCATCATCTTCATCATCATCATCATCATCATCCTTTTTTTCATTCTTAATAGTTATCTTATTAAAAAACTGGTTGAAGCTAAACCCCCAGCCATCAGCATCTTCAGGCCAATCAGGATCCTCCTCGTTGACAACAAGAGGGTAATCAGCAAGAAGCTTCTGCATCTTCCTCCTCTTCTCCACCATGTCAATCTCCTCCTCCTCTTCGACGTCAGGGTGGCTATCAATCACCTCTCGTATCTTCTTCCTCCATTCCCGTCTCTCCTCTGGATCATCCAGAGTTGATGATCTTTTCTCGGAGGAGGTATCTTTCTTCACCTCATCCTCCTCATCATCATCGTCACTGTCGCTTTCTTCTTTCTTTCTCCATGACTTCTTCCCAAGTTTATCAACCAACCCAAAAGCTCTCACATTTCTTCTACACCTCATAGCATTAACCTTATAAACATATGCCAAAGCGAAAAAAAGGTTTCAAATTGGAACTTAAGTAAGTACAATTAGAGGAGAGGATAAACTAACCGAGGAGGCAGAACAGTCATATCTGGGAGAAGTGAGCTCAAAACCGTTTCTTTTGCAAAGGGCAGAAGCGGGAACGCCGGAAACTAGCGGGTAAGGGACGATGAATCCAATCTCTAAAACAGGGCATGTGAATCGTGTTGTGTATGGGAGAATCATTTCCTCTGGCAGCCAAAAATAGAATCAAGGCTCGCGAGAGGAATCGAGGTTTCGAAATGTAATCGAATCAGTTCAACGAATCTGGATTTGAGATGGGTGACAATCCGAAGCGTGAATTGAGAAAACTGAATTTGATTGTGCTTTCTTCTTCTTCTTCTTCTTCTTCTTTGTCTTCCCAACCTTAAAACTCTGTAAAACCCTAATAGAAACATTATCAGGTTTTTGGGGATAACAGAAAAAAAAAAATCAACTGAAATGACACGTCACGCACTAATAATTATTTTTGTTTACATTTTCTCATTTTTTCGGGGTTTCTGATAATCGAAAGAAATGATCGGAGACTTGAACAAAATTGGAGATTAATCAATACTACCCTCTTTCCATAAAATAAAAATTTATTGATTTTCACGTTTATTAAAAATATAATAAATATTTACTATTTATTTTTCTATACACTTTCCAATAATTATTCACCAATTAAATTTAATCAATTAGAATATTAACAATTAATATTTTACAAAAATATACAAAAATATTTTAAAAATATAAAAACCCTATTTTTGTAGGACATGAATAAAATCTGGAAATTTTTATTTTTGGGAAGAAGGGAGTAATTAACAAGATACTATTTTGAATAACTTTTTCAATTTTCTAAAAAATATATTATCAAATGATTTACATGGAGGATACCCAAAAAAAAGTTAATCTGGTTTAGTGGAAACTAAAACTTCAATTGGTGACAGTTCGATTGAAAAGAAAAAATGAAGAAAGTTCAGTCTCCTTCTCATGACTAATTTAATCTCAATCTTAATTAGGACAACGAACTGATGGACATAAAACGCTACAGAGAGTGACCGAAACGATAAAATGTGTGGAACATAACAATGAAGTTAAAGTTGAATTGTTCAAACGTGGAGAAAACGGTGTCATCCCCACTGTGTGGAACCCGCAGCGTGGACGTTGACTTATCAACGCTTCATAGTCAAGTCAATACACAGAGTCGTGTTATATAAATTATTGCGACTAGCTTTTTTCTTTTTGGGTGCCCACATATTATTGCGACCGGCTACATTCACATTTTCTTACTGAGAATGATTTGCACATACTATTTGCACATTTTTTTGTTAATTTACAAAAAACTTCTTTTTTTAAAAGAGCTTTAATTTACAAAAACTTAATGATACACTTTAATCTCGTTAAAGATTTATGTGTTGGAACTTGGTTTTGGTTCTGGACCCCAGTCTGATGTCGAGACAGATGATACTCAAATTTTTAATAACAAACTAAACTAAGAGAACATATCAACAACCATGTTATTTTTCATATCAATCTCGGAGTGAGACCCTTTAAACACGGCGAATATGCACTTTTATATAAAAATCTAACCCTAAATTATATTTAAGATGTCGGGTTGTTCGTAGCCTAGTGGCTGCTGAGCTCTGCCTTCGGGCCCTGACGTCGGGGGTTCGACCTCTACTTACCTCAGTTTGAGGATTAAAAGGTCTAAAAGTGACCAGTTGACAAAAAAAAAAAAAAAAAAAATTATATTTAAGATAGTTGAAATCTAAAATCATATGTCTAACGATAAAACAAAATACTAACTTGGGATAAACAGAAATTTAAATATTATTTAGTTTATTTAGGAAAAAAAAACAAAACCGTAGCACACGTTATAAGACTTTTGTATTTTAGTGGCACTTGCTGACCATAAATATCCAGAGTAGACTCCGACAACACCCACAAGAAGAAACTTTCTCTCCCTAACTAAAATGATTAAAATGGCAAACGCCGGTCTCTTTCTCCGGCCTTTCATCCTCGCCGTTCTCTCCCTCCTCCTCCTCTCTTCTTCCGTCTCCTCCTCCACCGAGTGGCTCGACATCGATGCCTCAGATCTCAAAGCTCTTCAAGTCATCGAAACAGAGCTCGGAGTCAACAGTCAACGCTCTTTGTCCACTGGTGTTAACCCCTGCGGTCACGGAGGAGTTTTCTGCGAGAGAAGACTCTCCTCCTCCGCCACCGGAGAATACGTCCTCCGTGTCACAAGACTCGTCTACCGATCCAGGACCTTGACGGGGACCATCTCGCCGGTGATCGGAAAGTTGTCGGAGCTCAAAGAACTCATTTTGTCTAATAACAAGTTGGTCAACGGTCTTCCCGTTGATGTCTTGAGCTGCAAGAAACTCGAAGTACTTGATGTAAGAAACAACAGGTTTTCCGGCCAGATTCCGGGGAACTTCTCTCGTCTGGTCCGTCTTCGAATCCTCGATCTTTCCTCGAACAAGTTCTCAGGGAACTTGAACTTCTTGAAGAACTTACGCAACTTGGAGAGTCTCACCGTTGCAAACAATCTCTTCTCAGGCAAGATCCCAGAAGCGGTTGACTCCTTCCACAATCTCCGGTTCTTTGACTTTTCTGAAAACCGGTTTTTAGAAAGTCCGGTTCCGGTTATGAGCAAAACCAAGCTTCAGACAGTTTCACACCAAACCAGACACATTCTTGCTGAGACTCAATCTACAAACTCCACCAAGAAAGCCAACAACACCACCACCACATCAAAAGCAACTTCAGACCATGATAAAAAGAAGATGAAGAAGAAGAAGAACAAGAAGAAGAAAGTATTGGCATGGATCTTAGGGTTCGTCGTTGGAGGCATAGGAGGAACACTCTCTGGTTTCGTCTTCTCTGTTATATTCAGACTGGTTCTTCGAGTAATAAGAGGACCAGAGAAGCCATCAGGTCCTACCCTATTCAGTCCAATGATCAAGAAAGCTGAAGATTTAGCTTTCTTGGAGAACGAAGAAGCGTTAGCTTCTCTAGAGATCATTGGAAAAGGAGGCTGCGGAGAAGTTTTCAAAGCTGAACTACCTAACAGCAACGGGAAGATCATCGCTGTGAAGAAAGTGACACAACCATCTAAAGAAGCCAATGAACTTGTAGATGAAGAGTCCAGGTTTCTGAACAGGTTCATGAGGCAAATCAAATCAGAGATCAACACAGTGGGTCACATCAGGCACAGGAATCTTCTCCCGTTGTTAGCACACGTTCCGAGACCCGAGTGCCACTATCTAGTCTACGAGTACATGAAGAACGGGAGTTTGCAAGATATACTGACCGATGTGGCTGCTGGAAACAAAGAGTTAATGTGGCCAGCAAGGCACAAGATTGCTGTAGGTATAGCTGCAGGGCTTGAGTACCTTCACACGGATCATAAACCAGCAATCATTCACAGAGACTTGAAGCCAGCGAATATTCTTCTAGATGACGACATGGAGGCTAGAATTTCGGATTTCGGGCTGGCGAAGGTGATGCCTGATGCAGTCACCCACATTACAGCCTCGAAACTTGCAGGCACTGTGGGGTACATAGCATCAGAGTATCATCAGACTCTCAAGTTCACGGATAAATGTGATATCTATAGTTTTGGAGTGATTCTGGGGGTTCTTGTGATTGGGAAGCTTCCTTCGGATGAGTTTTTCCAGACTACTGAAGAGATGAGTCTGATAAAGTGGATGAGGAACAAGGTAACATCGGAGAATCCAAGCCTTGCTATTGATCCGAAGCTGATGGAGCAAGGATTCGATGAACAGATGCTTTTGGTTCTGAAAATCGCTTGTTACTGCACTTTGGATGATCCGAAACAGAGGCCGAACAGCAAAGATGTCAGGACTATGTTGTCCCAGATCAAGAGCTAGTCTCTCTCTCTCTCTCTATGATGTATTGTTTGCTTCTAAATGTGTATTCTATATTCCCTGTTTGAGAAATAACTAGGAACACAATAGTGTTTACTTGGCAGAAGCTTGTGATCAAGATGTATGATTTAAATGGTTTTAATTATGTTTTCTTAAGTCATCAAACAGATACAATAAGCTTAGCCTTTTCTATAAACAACCATGTCTTACGTATTAATAATGCCTTCTCTATAAGCAGCCGTTGAGAATCTCCCTCAGATAATCTAGCTGTTCATGACTTCCTTCATGTTCTTCCCACTAAAAAATAATAAAAAACAAAGTCAACACATGTTGAGATGTTACTATCTGACATGGACAAACATTATCAAAGGAGTTTTTCTCTGTCAAAGCAAAAACATGTCAACAGAAAACTGGAGAACAATGTCTACATGATTCTCATTATCCTAGTAACACTATTTTAATATTTGGGGGTTTTCAATGTTTCAAACTAACCTCTTGAAGAGACAAGGATACCACCTTCCATCCAGCAGCAGTAACATATCGCCGCTTCAGCACTGTATGCCCTAATGGTAGTCCTGTATAGAGATTAGAGAATAGACACAAAGGTCGAAATGATCAAACAGTTTGAGTTGGCTCCATTAAACAACAAGATAATCAAAGGAACAGAGTGATGGCTACATACCTGTGTTTCTTGAGAAATGAGTTGGCCCGTCGATTTCTAAAGCGACTTTCTTCTCGACCAGAGCAACATCCACAGTGTAGCCATCCACATCATGTTCTTTAGCCCAATCAAGCCCTGTACTTATCAGAAGGCGTCCAACTTCTTTCTGAAACGATGAGGTTATTTTCTGATTGAACCTTTTGGTTTTTCCTGCACGGGTAATTTTTTCTTCGAGCTCATGACATAGTGACAACTCAAGGTGGGGATACTCAAGCTTCAAGCACTGATTCACGAGATACACCTGAGAAGCAAACATGACATCTTCCCTATACTGTTCAGAAAGCCTCTGCTCTTCCAAAGTGGTTAAGATATTCCATATATTTGCAAAGAAAGGTCGCTCCAGTTGTCCAAGAACAGCATAAGACCATGCTATGTTTCCAAGCTGGTCCCTGTTGAAGCTGAGTGCTGGAGATCCTGAAGCACCATCGCTTCCATCAGCGTCTGCTACTTCGTCATAGTTTGATATTTCTTTCGTCAAACAGCACTTAAACTGGTCACTGCCTTTGAAAGCACTGTCCAAAGACTCAACCAAAGGACCAGCTGGCTCATAAAGCGAGGCGAATGACCACAACAGTTGAGCAATCTCTTGGCCTTTGAAGGTGACGATAATAGTAGCTGCTCTCTCTGACAACTCAGCAAAGAGTTCTGTAGCAGAATGCCGCATGGAAGCAAAAGCCCCTGCAATATTAGCAACGTTCTGAGAATTGAACTCCCCAACCTTAGATGTGGCAACTTCTGCGACTCTGTCCATCTCTGTCAAATAAAGCAGTTCACCTCCGATTTTGGACAACGCCCAAGCAATGTTCGAGACGCCTTGAGCTGAACATTCCGGCAGGCATGTCATCGCGAGAGCAACAAGCATTGACATCTCTCTCTGCCGAGCAAACGCAAGCCTACGAGTTCTCATCATCGAAACTTTCTCCATGTTCTTGGCAATCCGATGGAGTGCAGTAGCAATGTTTAAGGGGGACAACGGCGATGGGCTTAAACCTTTGGCAACAGCCATGATTGTCTCAGCTGTTACTTCCAGTACCTCTTCAGCGGTTTGTGCTTCTGTTATAGCTTTGTTCAGGTTGATCTCCTTCATACGATCAGAAGGTCCTGAAAACTGAGATAGCCTCTGAACTAACTGCTCCCTCGTCTTCTCTTTCTTTTCCTCAAACATTCCACCAGCTAATGAGCTAACTCTCCTCCGCAGTTCCCCCATCTTATCCTCCTCCACGGATTGATCTAAAAACTCCAAATCTTCTTCATCTGAATCGAAATCATCTTCAGGAACAGTTTTACTTTTAACCTTATCTTTATTTGCAACCACTTTCTTGCTCTTTTTCTTCTTCTTCTTCTTCTTGAGAGGCACCACCTCCGCCATTCTAGAAGACAACCCTCTAGCCTCAATGGACTGAAGTGCAATTTTCCTTGCCCTCACGCACCAATCCATACCTTCAGTGTCATCAAGCGCCTTCGACTTTGCTTGCTTCTTCCTCTTCTTTGGAGGTTGAACTTCCAACGGATCAATCTCCCCAAGAAACTCTGCCTCCCAATCATCATCATCATCATCATCTTCTTCTTCCTCTAGCTCTTCATCCGAGTTACCAATCATAGACGAGTTCTATAACAATACAATACAAGTTTTGTTATGCAACCTTATCCAAAACCTTTCAATACCATAATGACTCGTAAAATACAAAAAAAAAAAGCCTAAAAAAAAAATAATAATTTGACCTAATTATCTGACTAATTCATGTTCCTGTTGAAAATGACTATACCGAGTAACTAACTAACTAACTGACCAGGCGATTCAAGGAAGCCTTCTTCGCGACTGGAGATAGAAACCGAATCTTCTTATCTGAGAGAAGCAATATCCCTGACCAAAGAGCGAGTGAGTTAGCGTAAATATGGAACAACTAAGAGAAATGGGAAATGAGGTAGAAGCGACCTGCGGCGAACGAATTGGAGGAGGAGGAGACAGAGAGATGGAGATGGAGGCGAGTATGATTAACGATGCGGTGACGTAGCTCCGGCGGATTGAGGCAGAAGCACCGCCGTAGTGGAACTACAGACTCCATCTTCTTCTTCTTCTTCTTCAATCGGAGAAATGTTCTGTTCCCTTCTCTGTGGTTTTTAACAGTCTGGGTTTTAGTTTGGGTTGAACCCTCTCTTTCACTTGGTGGGTTTGCTTACCAACATGTTGATCATCGTAATGATCCCTGAAAATTAGGGGTGTTAGTCTTACGTTTTTGTTGATTCTAAAAATTGAAAAATTAGTTAAATTTGGAAAGAGTTGTAAATAATTTTTTATATTGTGAAAATCTATGAAAATAAAGTAATGTAATGATTTTAAGAATCTAAGAGAAACATGTAGTATTTTCAAAATTTGTTTTATGAGTTAAAATATCAAGAATTCAATTCATAATAACACTTGTTTTAATAGATTTGTAGAATTATTAAAATCTAAACTTTTTGAATAACAAATGATTTTTCTATAGAATTAGAAAATCAATAAACCAATAATGCATTATTTTAACGAGAATGTGAAAATTTATATGAGAAAATTCTTAAAAGAGAACAAAAAAAGCTAGGTTGTTGTCCTTTTGATATAAAACCATTTTGTCCATTTTTCTCTTTTTTATTCTTTGTATTTCTGAAAACTAATGAAATAAATAATTTTGTGAATCAAAAAATTATTAAAAATACAAACAATTATCAGAACACCCATATACACAAGCTGGTAAATTTGTTTTGTTCAAAAACTTGATAAATAAAAATTTTAAAATATGTTCTACTAAAAGTAGAATGCGTCTTCTACGAAAAATGGTATAGTAGAAAACAATTTCTAAAATAAACACGTTCATCTAATTTTTTTAGAACGTTCATTCTACTATTTACTAAATTTCTAAATAAGAATAATGTGCATTCTACTAATGTAAAGGTATCCACTTTCCTTCTGAATGCATCTTCTACTTTTATAAAGTATTCTAAATTTCGGGGATTGTGTTTTCTACAATGTACTCTTACTTCTACTCAAAGTAGAAAGTGTATTCAGAATTTTTATCATTCTTCTAAGCTTTTAAAAGGCGCATTCTACGGATAAAATACTTAATTTTTTCGAAAATTAATCAAATTTCAGTTAAGGAAATATTCTAAAAATCTCCTAAAAATATTCTAATTATGCACAAGCTGGAGAGCGAGAAGAAGGGTGAAGGAGGAGAGCAAACTATGCGTTGCAACCGCTTCTCTACACCAATATTTCTTTATCCTTAAGTCTTTAAATCAATCTGAGAGACTATTTTTGACACAGCTCGTAATTCAAAATTTGATTCAGTGAAATTTGAGATTTTTTTGCGGAAAATTTCAAGAGACAAACATATTTTTTGAGCAACAGAGACAAACACATAAAATAAGAGAAAATGATTTGTTTTTGGAAAAACAGTTTTTTCAGTCATCAACAGATGATGAATTTCCACGACAAAGGTAGATGATGACAACCTTAGTTTACGATAATATTCTTTTATTTTTTGTGTGACTGTATATAAAAGTGAAAGACAATTTTGAAATTTTAACATTAGACTTAAATATTGAGGTTACAACTATTAGTTAAATATTTTTTTGTTAAAAACAATCGAAGTGGCATATTAATAGAAACTAAATTAGAACAAACTTAATTTTTTTTTTTGATTTTGTAATTTGATTTGTCAAATAATTGAACAAATTTGACGTAATGAAGATATAAAAACTAATTAATTTTTCAAAAAATGAGTTAAATAGTTTAAATATATTTAATTTTTTTGTATATTTGTGTACCCGACCGTTGGGAGAATGAATTTTACTCTTGCATATATTGCAATTAATTTCCTTCTTTCACTGTGTAGAAAGCATCAACGTGTTTGAGAATCACATACGTTGGATTGAGACTACTTGCTAAGACTCAAAAGCTAGAGTTGCTTGTACTTGAAGATTGTACTCAGGTTTCAAGAAGAGGTGTTAATGGTGGTGCAACGTCTGTGTCTTTTAGACAAAGATTTTTTCATGGATGTATTGAAATTGCATTACTCACTTCATATCTTATTATCATATTACTACTGTAAAGTGTGAAAGTGCGAGTAACTAAACTTTATAATTTCCACAT
>NC_079513.1:19479097-19482522 GCF_000801105.2 Raphanus sativus | reverse complement strand
TATAAATATAACTATATTTCTTAGTAAATCCTTTTTCCAAAAACAAAAAAACTATATTTCTTAGTAATAATATTTTTTGTCTTACAAGAAAATCTGGATTTGATGAGAATTAAATGAACAAGACGAACAGAAAAATAAAATAAAGAAAAGGACATAAAATGTAGGCCCCTTCCTTTGCTTTCTTCTGTAGACAAAGCTCTCTCTAGGGCTGGGCATAAAACCCGTAACCCGAAATCCGAACCGAACCCGAACCGAATCCGAATTCTAAAAAATATCCGAATGGATCTTGTAGGGTGTTACAAAACATATCCGAACCCGAAGTGTTATTAACTGAATCCGAATGGATAATCCGAAAAACCCGAAAACCCGAAAAACCCGAAAAATATCCGAACAAACCGATCCGAATGTCCGAATTAATATATAATATAAATATTTAAAACATAAATATGTACTTCAAATATTCAATTTCATGTTTATTTCAACATGATATCTAACAATAAGTATCTAATTTTTTTTAAAAAAATATCTTAAATACTCCATTATATATAAATAAGTATATATTTTTATGTTTTTTTATTGAAATTTAGATTTTACTTAGGGTATATCCGAACCGATCTGATATAACCCGAATCCGAATGATATATGGTTACTTCGGGTATTAACCGAACCGAACCGAAACCGATGTGTTATATCCGAACCCGAACCGAACTTGTAGATTTACTAGAATGGGACCTAGAAGGTGTTACAAAATAGAACCGAAATCCAAAAAACCCGAACCGAACCCGAATGGGTACCCGAACGCCCATGCCTAGCTCTCTCTATCAGTCTATCTACCTCACGACTCTTTAAGTTAGGACACCGTTTGTATCCAAACAAAAACATCTGGTTTCAGCGTTAGCATAGGATCGAGCTTTCATTGAAGCCGTGAACTTTCCTTTTTCAAGATCTGAAGACAGGAGAAAAGGAACAAAGAATATCTAAATACCAGAGAGACCAAACTCGTCGTTTATGTGTTCCATCGTGTTGTGTGCTTTAAATTAGAAACCAAACCAAAAGGGTGACAATAAAAACACATTTAGAAGCTTAGAAGAAGGAGTTTGTGAAGTTCTAGTTGGTTAGTGTACCGTTTCTGGCAAATGCAGTGTCTCTTCTCTCTGTAAGTACTTCGATATTACTCTGTTTTTTCCACAATTTTTGTCTTAATGGACCAACTTAAAGCCTAATCTTATACATTTAGATCAATATAGATTAAAGATTACTTTGTTTTGTTCTAGTGGGGTTTCTATTGAAGTTTGCCTAGCTTTGAATCTTGTCTCTATGGCTCAAGCTTTAACTGGACCATGAACAAAATTTATTTTATTAGAGAAAGATAAATAATTTGTAGAAAAAAAACCTTAAAGTCGTACCCTCTTAAGTCTTAAATCAAAAACTGTAAAAAAAAATTAGACCCAGTGAAAATGTACATTAGTCACATCTCATAAGCAGGACGTGGTCTCTATAGAAGTTCTAATGGAACTAACTCCTCCCATTTTTTGGAGCTGTTACTTCAACTCGTAAAGCCTTCGTACCATAAGGATAGAGATACCAGGTTCTAGTTTCAGTAGCTATGAGAAAAAGGTTAAACAACCCTTTTTTTTCCCTAATCCAAAATGGGCTTCGGTCCAGAATTTCTTCAATTCAAGAAAAAAAAACTAACTTGTCCCATCATTAATGATGAACTAGTTTTATTACTTGAACTAATTAATGTACCTGCATTTTATATGAGTTAGTTACGTAATTCTTGAATAATGTACATCCAAAATGTATTGTCTCCGCATGAAAGTAGACTATGATATCTCATATTTAATCATATCTGTGATTGCCCTACCAGACTTAAAATATATTAAGCTGATGTGATCTTAAGGGCTAACCTCTGACCATTATCTACTTCTAATTGCTTTGTCTACTAATATTTCTAATTCAAAGGTTGAATCTTTCAATACTTTGGATGAGCCACTGGATTTTGCTTTGCCTCACAATACATCTCTTTTAAAGGGTAGCAAGTAATAAACCGATCTTTTTGTTGACAAGGGATGGAATACTATTAGAGTAATATAGGCTTTATGATGATGGAGAATAAGCACAGTGTCTGTTCTCTTGAAGAAAGCAGCATGAAACGACACAAGTCTGATCTCTCTTTCTCTTCCAAGGTCTTGTGATGATGGATACCCTCGATCTTCAAAAAACTCTCTGACCTTCTTGGACCAGCACACTAATGATCTTGGAACTTTGTTGTTCTGTGGGTTAACAGGAGAGGAAGGACAAGGTTGGAGAACGTGTTTCAGCTCTTCAACAGCTAGTTTCCCCTTATGGAAAGGTACTACCATTAGATGCAAACTTCTTTTCTAAAGCAAGAGAAATGATCTCTCTCTTACGACTCTCTTGCAGACCGACACTGCATCAGTTCTTCTGGAGGCGATGCAATACATTCAGTTTCTTCAAGAACAAGTCAAGGTCTGCTTCTTGTTATCGAATCAAACTATGTTTCTTCCTATCCAAACATTGACTTTTCTTAACTCTCTGTACAGGTTCTAAGCGCTCCATATCTTCAAACATCTCCCACTATTACGCAGGTGAGCAGAATCTTGATCCTAACTTCGAAATCTGTGATCTGGACTTAACGCATCTTTGCTTGTTTCTTGTGACCAGGAAGAGCTGGAGGAGTACAGTTTGAGAAGCAGAGGGTTGTGTCTTGTCCCAATGGAGTATACATTAGGGATTGCTCAAAGCAATGGTGCTGATATATGGGCTCCTGTGAAGACTCCAACATATCCTGCTTTTGATGTCTGATTCCACCGCTGCTAAGATATGTGTGTCTCAAGAGTCGAGAGTGAGACTAATGAAAGATAAATCAAAAAGTTAGTCTGAGGATGTCTATGTAACATGCATTGATGGAGAGTGATCATAGTCATCAGTGATGGCTGTTTCTGTTTTTTTTTTTACTGTTTAATCTCCAAACTATGTTGATGGCTTCATAGACCATTACTTGGATTTGTATAATTTTTCTACTACGTTTGATAATAATAACTCATTCGAACGCATAGTTTAACTTCCTATGAAAGTAGCTTCTGCTCCAGTCTAAGGTTCATGAAAATATCTCTGGTTCCTTCTATGTGTCTTCTCAGAGAGACATGCATGAGCGTTCACCACTTATTTGCTATGTTGAGTTACATGATCCAGTTATTCGGGTGAATCAATCAATCCCTGTTTCATTGTTGCAGCAAAGCTAATTTCAAATGTGCATATGAGTGCTTTGTCAAAAGAAGAAAGCAATAGGAGATGGGTAACTGCACTATCTATTCCATAGCTTTGACAAAAGAAGAAAGCAAAATGTGCATATGAGCAGTGGCAAGGCTACACCAATGAGTACTCCTACTCCTACTCTA
>NC_079513.1:19454947-19478997 GCF_000801105.2 Raphanus sativus | reverse complement strand
TTTGAATAATTTGTTATATGTGAGATGTAACAGGCACCACGACCGACAAGAGCTAGAACATTGCGAGACGTGACTAAAGGTAGCCACTTGAACGCAGCTGCCAAGCAACAGGCATCATATGTACAGTGGCAGAACATCACTGAAAAGCTTGAACATACACTGACCCTGATGGCAGAGAACCATGTAAGAGAACTCTTTCGAAGATCTTTAATCTGTTTTTTCTTTTTTTCGTGTTTCTTGACTGAGTCTTGATGATCCCCAGGTCCCATCTATGATCACAAGAAAACTCTTCCATCAGGTTTTCTCGTACATAAATGTGCAGCTCTTTAACAGGTACACTATCTTGCGTAGGACACAAGTAGCTAAAGAACTAAGTCAAGACTGTCATTTGACTTACAAAGTTTGTATCTTCTGGCAGTTTGTTGCTTCGCCGAGAGTGTTGCTCGTTTAGCAACGGAGAATATCTGAAAATGGGCTTGCATGAATTAGAGCAGTGGTGCATGAAAACAGAAGACGAGGTAGTCTTAAACATTAGTAACCAAACTATGCAACGAGAAAGAAAAAAAACAAAGATTAACTTACATAATCATATATATTGTTGCCTTTTAACAGGCAGCACGATCACCATGGGATGAACTTCAACACATTAGGCAAGCAGTGAAGTTTCTGGTACAAACAACTTCGAACCATGAATATCTACTGGTGAAAATTCATAACTGGTTAAAAAAGAATCAGCATTTCATATATACACTATCACTCTACAGGTCTTGCATCAAAAGACACAGAAATCATTGGAGGAGATTACAAAAGAGATATGTCCGGTACTAAGCATTCCACAAGTATATAGAATTGGGACTATGTTTTTGGACGACAAGTATGGAACTCAAGGACTCTCCCCTGAGGTAAGTAATGGTCAAAACCACCCATCAGCATGAGCCTATATGCAATATGGCTATGAGACAAAGTTAAACCTAAAAACAACATGAAGTCATCATGATCAAACGATTTTGTGGTGATATTAGGTGATCAAGCTAATGGCGGAAGATTCAGTGAACATGACTTACCCTTCTTTCTTGCTAGACGTTGACTCAAGGTATGCTTAACAAGACAAACTAATCTCTTGAATTCATCTCAAGTTCTTTCCCTAATTACTTGCAAAGCAAGTCACTGTTACTTTGTTGTATCTTTCAGCATTCCTTTCTCAGTGGAAGATGTTTCACAGTCCTTCAATGGCGGGACCATTAGCCTGTCCGTCGTTGATCCACCGCCGCTTCTCCGGCAGCGATCTGATTTCCACTTCTTGTTTCAGACATTGCCTGAGTAAGGAGGCAGACAATTCAAATTTTAAATTTTTTTATTAAGCCACGATTTTTGCATATATTACAGAAAGTGAGGCTTTTGTCATTTTCTTTTCATTTGTTTTCTTTTTTTCTTTGGTAAAATTTCCATTTGTTTTCTTATAAGAAGCAAGAAAGCTTCTCTTCTTTTATGATTTTTTTCTTTATTCTTTGGTTTTTTTTTTGCTTTATCCTTTACAATTTACACGTGTGTATAAGCAAGTTGAGATTCAAATGATACATGCATGGTGGGCTCTTTCTTTTTGGTCAAATGATATATGGATGTACCGAACACTATTGTTTGTATGTTAATGAGATTGGATTTTGTGACATTTTGGATTTAAAAAAATATTCCAAAATTAGTCTTAGATTTGGTCTATATATTTTGGATTTGTGGACAGTTCTATTGAAATTAATATTTATCTAAAATTTTTCAGTTTAATCAAATGGATACATGAATAATATGAGAAAAACGAATATAATGCTTATGGAAAGACTTGGTAAGAAAGGCAGAAAAAGAAGAATTATGAAAATAAATTTTCCTTTCTTTCTTTTATTAGTCGTTATAATAATTAGCAAAATAATGATTTCGTTGATCATTTGCAAGACAAAATTATTATTACAGAAATGCGAAAAGAGTTATGGAAGGACATGGTTATGGAAAGACTTGGGGAACAAGGCTATTCATCTTTATTACCAACGTTTCAATTAGGGTTTTTGAATCACTTAAACACACACACACTATGAGTTCTCTGCTTCTCAGCCGTCTCTCGAGACACTGTCTGAGGAAACAACCTGCGCTAGGAGTTGTAATAAGCCACTCTCTCTCGTCTTTTTCTTTTTTTCTTTAAAGTTAATACTTGTTTGTTCTTTTTTTTCTTTTCTTTCTGATGTTGAATTTTACTCTGCAGAGACACTTCGTTGGTGCTCGTTTCTTGTCGGAAACCCCTCTATGTCACATTTACGGCGTTGAACCTTGTGGACATGCTTATGAAAATGGATGGCCTCGATCGGCAGACTCATGATTACAGATTTTTCCGGCCCTAGCTGCTGGACCAGGGTTTTGGAAAAGACGGTGCCCTTGAACTTGATTAGAGAAACGGGAACGAAGGGAGCATCATACGGCTGGATATTTACTTTGAAAGAGGACGGTACAAAACCGCGTCTCGTAGATGATCTAAACCCGGGAGTGTCGGAATCAGACGGGTGTGAAATCTCACTGCCTGATTTGGTAACGCTGCCTCATTGCCAAACCAGACTTGTAACCAACGTGGCCATGTCATCCTCTTCTCCTCACGACGAAAATTGCATTCTAGCCGTTAAGTTCGCTGGACCTCAGCTCAGCCTATGTAGGCCTGCTCAAGAGAACAACAAGTGGGTCAACATCAGAATCGACGACCCAGGATTCTTCTCCTCACGAGTCATGTACTCGAAGAGAGATAAGAAGTTTGCCATGCCATCTTTCGGGGGGGGGTCATTCATTGGGTACTGGGACCTTGGAGAGAACTTGGAGAAACCAAAGGGGCAGCACTTTTCCGATTATGACAATCCTGAGTTGTTGCCGTCACACTGGGAAAGGTTAGATTCGTGTTGCACGAGCGTAGAGTTGGTGGAGTCACGTGCCACGGATGAAATGTTTATGATTAAGCGGTTCAGAGAGAATGGCTACAATGATGGGAGGATGGAAGAGTATCGAATATGGGTGTTCAAGCAAGTAGACAGTTCTTCTCAATGGTTTTACATTAAAAACATTGAGGATCTCTGCATTTTCCGAGTCTGAACCTTTCTGTCTCAAGGCTAGCTCCCACCAGAAATGCAAAAACTCTATCTATTTCTTAGAAAGAAACGAACGTGGAATATTCATCCTCGGGGATAAGTGTAAGACAAGTAACTTTAACACTTTCTGTTGGATAAGCTTCAAGAGATAACTTAGGAAACAAGTTATTCTAAAGTAAAGATGAATAACTAATAGATTTAGGATAAAGATAAAGATTCCTAGATTCAATTGTAATAGGATAAGTCAAGTAGTTTCTATTACCTATATATAGAGATCAAAAGTGTAAGAAGATCTCAAGAAAGAAGAGTGTAAGAAAGCAAAGGAAGATTAATAAAACAAAGAGAACGTTTTATTAACTTGTGTTTATATTCACTATATTTGGTATCAGAGCAAACCAGGTTATTGTCTTTGACGAAGATCGATGGGAGACAAAGACGATAAAGACGTCAAACCGCAGGGAAACATGCCCGCTGTACCGCCTTCGGTGAAAACACCGATGCTCACGACAACAAACTATGCAGTATGGACTATGCGCATGAAGGTGTTGCTAAGGTTTCATGATGTATGGGAAACCATTGAACCAGGTTCAAAGGATCAGAAGAGAAACGACCTAGCTACTGTCATGATATTCCAAGGAATTCCGGAGAACCTTATCCTACAAGTTGGAGATCATGAATCTCCTAAAGAGATATGGGAAGCATTAAAGGCATTGAATCTTGGTGCTGATCGTGTTATTGAAGCTCGGTTGCACACATTGATGATTGACTTTGATCGTCTAATGATGAAAGATAATGAATCGATAGACTCATTCTCAGGAAGGATGTCGGAATATGTAGGAACAGCGGCTTCTTTAGGTCATACGATGGAAGAACCAAAACTTGTAAAGAAGTTTCTTTCTTGTCTGCCAGACAAGTTTCTACAGATCTCTGCAACCCTCGGACAAGTTCTTGACCTAAATAAAACAAGATTTGAAGATGTAGTAGGACGTCTCAAGGCGTTTGAAGAGCGTTGCCGAGGAAAAGAGCGAATGAAAACAGAAAAGATTGAAGAGCAAGGGAATCTTCTCTACTCTGATCATGGAAACAGAGGGAGAGGACGAGGAGGAAACAGAGGTCGTGGCAGAGAAGGAAGAGGAAGAGGGCGAGGCAGAAGCAGCAACTCATACGAGAAAAAAGAGAAAAGAGACTACTCACAGATTGAATGCTTTAACTGTCATAAGAAAGGTCACTTCGCATCTGTTTGCACCGAGAAGAAGGATGATCAGGAGCTTAACAAGACTGAGACAGAAGCAGCAGAAGTAGCACTTTACTTACACGAACTAGTGTATCTGAATGAAGAAAAGGTAATGCCTAAAACACTTGAACCAAGCAAGACTGATGATAAGAGTTGGTTCCTTGACAACGGAGCTAGCAATCATATGACAGGAGAGAAGTCCTACTTCTCAGAACTCAACGAAAATATAAAAGGCAAAGTAAAGTTTGGAGACGGTTCATGTGTGAAGATAGAAGGTAAAGGATCAATTCTCTTTGAAGCAAAGACAAGAGAACAGAAGCTTCTTACGGATGTATACTACATACCAGACCTAAGAAGTAACATACTAAGTCTCGGTCAAGCCACTGAACAAGGTTGCGATGTAAGGATGAAAGACAATTACTTGACTTTAAGAGATCCAAACGGGAGACTATTAGTGAAAGTACTAAGATCAGCTAATCGACTCTACAAGATATCTCTCAAAGTAGGTAAACCTACTTGTCTTCTCTCAAAGATAAGTGAAGAACCGTGGAGATGGCACGCTCGTCTCGGACATATTAGCTTCAAGACGATACGAAGTATGGCAACACAGGAGATGGTTTTAGGCTTACCAGATATCAGCGAAGTAAAACAGTTGTGTGATTCTTGTCTCGTTGGAAAACAGACAAGACACAGCTTTCCCTCTGCAACTCAGTACAGATCAAAGCAAGTCTTAGAGTTGTTACACGCCGATCTCTGTGGGCCAATCACTCCAGCAACCTTGGGGCAAAACAGATATATATTTGTCATTATAGATGACAACACGAGATTCATGTGGTCTATATTACTCAAAGAGAAAGGAGAAGCTTACTTTCACCGCCCCTTACTTCATTCCACCTCAGTCTTACCTCGATGCTAATCGTAGTAGCAATGGGTCTCATTCTCACTAAGCTTCAATTTTTTTATGTATTCTCCCTCTTTTTTTTTTTTTTGCGTACGCATTTGCTACATGAAAATGTGGAAATTATAAAGTTTAGTTACTCGCACTTTCACACACTTTACAGTAGTAATATGATAATAAGATATGAAGTGAGTAATGCAATTTCAATACATCCATGAAAAAATCTTTGTCTAAAAGACACAGACGTTGCACCACCATTAACACCTCTTCTTGAAACCTGAGTACAATCTTCAAGTACAAGCAACTCTAGCTTTTGAGTCTTAGCAAGTAGTCTCAATCCAACGTATGTGATTCTCAAACACGTTGATGCTTTCTACACAGTGAAAGAAGGAAATTAATTGCAATATATGCAAGAGTAAAATTCATTCTCCCAACGGTCGGGTACACAAATATACAAAAAAATTAAATATATTTAAACTATTTAACTCATTTTTTGAAAAATTAATTAGTTTTTATATCTTCATTACGTCAAATTTGTTCAATTATTTGACAAATCAAATTACAAAATCAAAAAAAAAAATTAAGTTTGTTCTAATTTAGTTTCTATTAATATGCCACTTCGATTGTTTTTAACAAAAAAATATTTAACTAATAGTTGTAACCTCAATATTTAAGTCTAATGTTAAAATTTCAAAATTGTCTTTCACTTTTATATACAGTCACACAAAAAATAAAAGAATATTATCGTAAACTAAGGTTGTCATCATCTACCTTTGTCGTGGAAATTCATCATCTGTTGATGACTGAAAAAACTGTTTTTCCAAAAACAAATCATTTTCTCTTATTTTATGTGTTTGTCTCTGTTGCTCAAAAAATATGTTTGTCTCTTGAAATTTTCCGCAAAAAAATCTCAAATTTCACTGAATCAAATTTTGAATTACGAGCTGTGTCAAAAATAGTCTCTCAGATTGATTTAAAGACTTAAGGATAAAGAAATATTGGTGTAGAGAAGCGGTTGCAACGCATAGTTTGCTCTCCTCCTTCACCCTTCTTCTCGCTCTCCAGCTTGTGCATAATTAGAATATTTTTAGGAGATTTTTAGAATATTTCCTTAACTGAAATTTGATTAATTTTCGAAAAAATTAAGTATTTTATCCGTAGAATGCGCCTTTTAAAAGCTTAGAAGAATGATAAAAATTCTGAATACACTTTCTACTTTGAGTAGAAGTAAGAGTACATTGTAGAAAACACAATCCCCGAAATTTAGAATACTTTATAAAAGTAGAAGATGCATTCAGAAGGAAAGTGGATACCTTTACATTAGTAGAATGCACATTATTCTTATTTAGAAATTTAGTAAATAGTAGAATGAACGTTCTAAAAAAATTAGATGAACGTGTTTATTTTAGAAATTGTTTTCTACTATACCATTTTTCGTAGAAGACGCATTCTACTTTTAGTAGAACATATTTTAAAATTTTTATTTATCAAGTTTTTGAACAAAACAAATTTACCAGCTTGTGTATATGGGTGTTCTGATAATTGTTTGTATTTTTAATAATTTTTTGATTCACAAAATTATTTATTTCATTAGTTTTCAGAAATACAAAGAATAAAAAAGAGAAAAATGGACAAAATGGTTTTATATCAAAAGGACAACAACCTAGCTTTTTTTGTTCTCTTTTAAGAATTTTCTCATATAAATTTTCACATTCTCGTTAAAATAATGCATTATTGGTTTATTGATTTTCTAATTCTATAGAAAAATCATTTGTTATTCAAAAAGTTTAGATTTTAATAATTCTACAAATCTATTAAAACAAGTGTTATTATGAATTGAATTCTTGATATTTTAACTCATAAAACAAATTTTGAAAATACTACATGTTTCTCTTAGATTCTTAAAATCATTACATTACTTTATTTTCATAGATTTTCACAATATAAAAAATTATTTACAACTCTTTCCAAATTTAACTAATTTTTCAATTTTTAGAATCAACAAAAACGTAAGACTAACACCCCTAATTTTCAGGGATCATTACGATGATCAACATGTTGGTAAGCAAACCCACCAAGTGAAAGAGAGGGTTCAACCCAAACTAAAACCCAGACTGTTAAAAACCACAGAGAAGGGAACAGAACATTTCTCCGATTGAAGAAGAAGAAGAAGAAGATGGAGTCTGTAGTTCCACTACGGCGGTGCTTCTGCCTCAATCCGCCGGAGCTACGTCACCGCATCGTTAATCATACTCGCCTCCATCTCCATCTCTCTGTCTCCTCCTCCTCCAATTCGTTCGCCGCAGGTCGCTTCTACCTCATTTCCCATTTCTCTTAGTTGTTCCATATTTACGCTAACTCACTCGCTCTTTGGTCAGGGATATTGCTTCTCTCAGATAAGAAGATTCGGTTTCTATCTCCAGTCGCGAAGAAGGCTTCCTTGAATCGCCTGGTCAGTTAGTTAGTTAGTTACTCGGTATAGTCATTTTCAACAGGAACATGAATTAGTCAGATAATTAGGTCAAATTATTATTTTTTTTTTAGGCTTTTTTTTTTTGTATTTTACGAGTCATTATGGTATTGAAAGGTTTTGGATAAGGTTGCATAACAAAACTTGTATTGTATTGTTATAGAACTCGTCTATGATTGGTAACTCGGATGAAGAGCTAGAGGAAGAAGAAGATGATGATGATGATGATGATTGGGAGGCAGAGTTTCTTGGGGAGATTGATCCGTTGGAAGTTCAACCTCCAAAGAAGAGGAAGAAGCAAGCAAAGTCGAAGGCGCTTGATGACACTGAAGGTATGGATTGGTGCGTGAGGGCAAGGAAAATTGCACTTCAGTCCATTGAGGCTAGAGGGTTGTCTTCTAGAATGGCGGAGGTGGTGCCTCTCAAGAATAAGAAGAAGAAGAAGAAGACAAAGAGCAAGAAAGATAAGGTTAAAAGTAAAAGTGTTCCTGAAGATGGTTTCGATTCAGATGAAGAAGATTTGGAGTTTCTAGAGGAGGATAAGATGGGGGAACTGCGGAGGAGAGTTAGCTCATTAGCTGGTGGAATGTTTGAGGAAAAGAAAGAGAAGACGAGGGAGCAGTTAGTTCAGAGGCTATCCCAGTTTTCAGGACCTTCTGATCGTATGAAGGAGATCAACCTGAACAAAGCTATAATAGAAGCACAGACCGCTGAGGAGGTACTGGAAGTAACAACCGAGACAATCATGGCTGTTGCCAAAGGTTTAAGCCCGTCGCCGTTATCTCCCTTAAACATTGCTACTGCACTCCACCGGATCGCCAAGAACATGGAGAAAGTCTCGATGATGAGAACTCGTAGGCTTGCGTTTGCTCGGCAGAGAGAGATGTCGATGCTTGTTGCTCTTGCAATGACATGCTTACCAGATTGTTCGGCTCAAGGCATCTCGAACATTGCTTGGGCGTTGTCCAAAATCGGGGGTGAACTGCTTTATTTGACGGAGATGGATAGAGTCGCAGAAGTTGCCACATCTAAGGTTGGGGAGTTCAACTCTCAGAACGTTGCTAATATTGCAGGCGCTTTTGCTTCCATGCGGCATTCTGCTCCCGAACTCTTTGCTGAGTTGTCAGAGAGAGCAGCTGCTATTATCGTCACCTTCAAAGGCCAAGAGATTGCTCAACTGTTGTGGTCATTCGCCTCGCTTTATGAGCCAGCTGGTCCTTTGGTTGATTCTCTGGACAGTGCTTTCAAAGGCAGTGACCAGTTTAAGTGCTGCTTGACGAAAGAAACATCAAACTATGATGAAGCAGCAGACGCTGATGGAAGCGATGGTGCTTCAGGATCTCCAGCACTTAGCTTTAACAGGGACCAGCTTGGAAACATAGCATGGTCTTATGCTGTTCTTGGGCAACTGGAGCGATCTTTCTTTGCAAATATATGGAATATCTTAACCACTTTGGAAGAGCAAAGGCTTTCTGAACAGTATAGGGAAGATGTCATGTTTGCTTCTCAGGTGTATCTCGTGAATCAGTGCTTGAAGCTTGAGTATCCCCACCTTGAGTTGTCACTATGTCATGAGCTCGAAGAAAAAATTACCCGTGCAGGCAAAACCAAAAGGTTCAATCAGAAAATAACCTCATCGTTTCAGAAAGAAGTTGGACGCCTTCTGATAAGTACAGGGCTTGATTGGGCTAAAGAACATGATGTGGATGGCTACACTGTGGATGTTGCTCTGGTCGAGAAGAAAGTCGCTTTAGAAATCGACGGGCCAACTCATTTCTCAAGAAACACAGGTATGTAGCCATCACTCTGTTCCTTTGATTATCTTGTTGTTTAATGGAGCCAACTCAAACTGTTTGATCATTTCGACTTTTGTGTCTATTCTCTAATCTCTATACAGGACTACCATTAGGGCATACAATGCTGAAGCGGCGATATGTTACTGCTGCTGGATGGAAGGTGATATCCTTGTCTCTTCAAGAGGTTAGTTTGAAACATTGAAAACCCCCAAATATTAAAATAGTGTTACTAGGATAATGAGAATCATGTAGACATTGTTCTCCAGTTTTCTGTTGACATGTTTTTGCTTTGACAGAGAAAAACTCCTTTGATAATGTTTGTCCATGTCAGATAGTAACATCTCAACATGTGTTGACTTTGTTTTTTTTGATATTTTATAGTGGGAAGAACATGAAGGAAGTCATGAACAGCTAGATTACCTGAGGGAGATTCTCAACGGCTGCTTATAGAGAAGGCATTAATACGTAAGACATTGGTTGTTTATAGAAAAGGCTAAGCTTATTGTATCTGTTTGATGACTTAAGAAAACATAATTAAAACCATTTAAATTATACATCTTGATCACAAGCTTCTGCCAAGTAAACACTATTGTGTTCCTAGTTATTTCTCAAACAGGGAATATAGAATACACATTTAGAAGCAAACAATACATCATAGAGAGAGAGAGAGAGAGAGAGAGACTAGCTCTTGATCTGGGACAACATAGTCCTGACATCTTTGCTGTTCGGCCTCTGTTTCGGATCATCCAAAGTGCAGTAACAAGCGATTTTCAGAACCAAAAGCATCTGTTCATCGAATCCTTGCTCCATCAGCTTCGGATCAATAGCAAGGCTTGGATTCTCCGATGTAACCTTGTTCCTCATCCACTTTATCAGACTCATCTCTTCAGTAGTCTGGAAAAACTCATCCGAAGGAAGCTTCCCAATCACAAGAACCCCCAGAATCACTCCAAAACTATAGATATCACATTTATCCGTGAACTTGAGAGTCTGATGATACTCTGATGCTATGTACCCCACAGTGCCTGCAAGTTTCGAGGCTGTAATGTGGGTGACTGCATCAGGCATCACCTTCGCCAGCCCGAAATCCGAAATTCTAGCCTCCATGTCGTCATCTAGAAGAATATTTGCTGGCTTCAAGTCTCTGTGAATGATTGCTGGTTTATGATCCGTGTGAAGGTACTCAAGCCCTGCAGCTATACCTACAGCAATCTTGTGCCTTGCTGGCCACATTAAATCTCTGTTTCCAGCTGCAACGTCGGTCAGTATATCTTGCAAACTCCCGTTCTTCATGTACTCGTAGACTAGATAGTGGCACTCGGGTCTCGGAACGTGTGCTAACAAGGGGAGAAGATTCCTGTGCCTGATGTGACCCACTGTGTTGATCTCTGATTTGATTTGCCTCATGAACCTGTTCAGAAACCTGGACTCTTCGTCTACAAGTTCATTGGCTTCTTTAGATGGTTGTGTCACTTTCTTTACGGCAATGATCTTCCCGTTGCTGTTAGGTAGTTCAGCTTTGAAAACTTCTCCGCAGCCTCCTTTTCCAATGATCTCTAGAGAAGCTAACGCTTCTTCGTTCTCCAAGAAAGCTAAATCTTCAGCTTTCTTGATCATTGGACTGAATAGGGTAGGACCTGATGGCTTCTCTGGTCCTCTTATTACTCGAAGAACCAGTCTGAATATAACAGAGAAGACGAAACCAGAGAGTGTTCCTCCTATGCCTCCAACGACGAACCCTAAGATCCATGCCAATACTTTCTTCTTCTTGTTCTTCTTCTTCTTCATCTTCTTTTTATCATGGTCTGAAGTTGCTTTTGATGTGTTGGTGGTGGTGGTGGTGTTGTTGGCTTTCTTGGTGGAGTTTGTAGATTGAGTCTCAGCGAGAATGTGTCTGGTTTGGTGTGAAACTGTCTGAAGCTTGGTTTTGCTCATAACCGGAACCGGACTTTCTAAAAACCGGTTTTCAGAAAAGTCAAAGAACCGGAGATTGTGGAAGGAGTCAACCGCTTCTGGGACCTTGCCTGAGAAGAGATTGTTTGCAACGGTGAGACTCTCCAAGTTGCGTAAGTTCTTCAAGAAGTTCAAGTTCCCTGAGAACTTGTTCGAGGAAAGATCGAGGATTCGAAGACGGACCAGACGAGAGAAGTTCCCCGGAATCTGGCCGGAAAACCTGTTGTTTCTTACATCAAGTACTTCGAGTTTCTTGCAGCTCAAGACATCAAATGGAAGACCGTTGACCAGCTTGTTATTGGACAAAATGAGTTCCTTGAGCTCCGACAACTTTCCGATCACCGGCGAGATGGTCCCCGTCAAGGTCCTGGATCGGTAGACGAGTCTTGTGACACGGAGGACGTATTCTCCGGTGGCGGAGGAGGAGAGTCTTCTCTCGCAGAAAACTCCTCCGTGACCGCAGGGGTTAACACCACTGGACAAAGAGCGTTGACTGTTGACTCCGAGCTCTGTTTCGATGACTTGAAGAGCTTTGAGATCTGAGGCATCGATGTCGAGCCACTCGGCGGAGGAGGAGACGGGAGAAGAGAGGAGGAGGAGGGAGAGAACGGCGAGGATGAAAGGCCGGAGAAAGAGACCGGCGTTTGCCATTTTAATCATTTTAGTTAGGGAGAGAAAGTTTCTTCTTGTGGGTGTTGTCGGAGTCTACTCTGGATATTTATGGTCAGCAAGTGCCACTAAAATACAAAAGTCTTATAACGTGTGCTACGGTTTTGTTTTTTTTCTCCTAAATAAACTAAATAATATTTAAATTTCTGTTTATCCCAAGTTAGTATTTTGTTTTATCGTTAGACATATGATTTTAGATTTCAACTATCTTAAATATAATTTAGGGTTAGATTTTTATATAAAAGTGCATATTCGCCGTGTTTAAAGGGTCTCACTCCGAGAGGGATATGAAAAATTACATGGTTGTTGATATGTTCTCTTAGTTTAGTTGTTTGTATGTGCAAATCATTCTCAGTAAGAAAATGTGAATGTAGCCGGTCGCAATAATATGTGGGCACCCAAAAAGAAAAAAGCTAGTCGCAATAATTTATATAACACGACTCTGTGTATTGACTTGACTATGAAGCGTTGATAAGTCAACGTCCACGCTGCGGGTTCCACACAGTGGGGATGACACCGTTTTCTCCACGTTTGAACAATTCAACTTTAACTTCATTGTTATGTTCCACACATTTTATCGTTTCGGTCACTCTCTGTAGCGTTTTATGTCCATCAGTTCGTTGTCCTAATTAAGATTGAGATTAAATTAGTCATGAGAAGGAGACTGAACTTTCTTCATTTTTTCTTTTCAATCGAACTGTCACCAATTGAAGTTTTAGTTTCCACTAAACCAGATTAATTTTTTTTTGGGTATCCTCCATGTAAATCATTTGATAATATATTTTTTAGAAAATTGAAAAAGTTATTCAAAATAGTATCTTGTTAATTACTCCCTTCTTCCCAAAAATAAAATTTTCCAGATTTTATTCATGTCCTACAAAAATAGGTTTTTTATATTTTTAAAATATTTTTGTATATTTTTGTAAAATATTAATTGTTAATATTCTAATTGATTAAATTTAATTGGTGAATAATTATTGGAAAGTGTATAGAAAAATAAATAGTAAATATTTATTATATTTTTAATAATCGTGAAAACTCAATAAATTTTTATTTTATGGAAAGAGGGTAGTATTGATTAATCTCCAATTTTGTTCAAGTCTCCGATCATTTCTTTCGATTATAGCGCTGTTCGTTTGGTCGCCGCACGTACCTGCGGCTGCGGCTGCGTCAATGTTTTCTTTAGACGCTTGTTCGTTTCATTGACGCGGGTACCGGCGTCTGCGTCTGCGGCCGAACGCAGCAATCCTGCGTCTGACGCCATAAAATCCGGCGTCCGCGACGTAAATCCGCGTCTATTTACTGCAATTACAATTTTACCCCTAACCTAATTTAATATTTACAAAAAATTTGCCATCACATAAATCTATTGACGCTTCTTCTTCTCCATCTCTTCTCTTCTCCTTTGAGCTTTCTCTTCTTCAAGCTTGGTCTCGTCTCTCACACCATCTCCAGAGCTCTCTCTCTCTCGATCTCAAACCCAGGTGAGACTCTCTTCCATCTCAGCGTGTTGATGTGTCTGTGTATATGGGTTTTTCTGTGTTTTAGATTTTTATTACAGATCATGTTGATGAATGTGTTGTGTGCTTGCTTTGTCTCAGGCTCTCCACATCTCGACCCTCTCTCCATCAAGCTTCGTGCATCTCCTTCAAGGACTCTGCTTGTCGCTGCTTCAGTTATATGGTGTCTAAGAAGAAGTACATCTTCACTACTGACGACGATTGCTTGTAAGTTTCCTTCAAATTCTCAAAGTTTGCTCTTTTTTTTTTCGTTCTGTTTTGTCTGAATCTATAGATAATTTTAGTGATGCCATTGTTGTTCAACCAATCTAACTATGTTATGTCTTATCAGTTTAACTTCAACGCAACTGCATCATTAGTTCTTTTTTTTTTCACTTGAAAGTTATATTATTGCAGGACCTGAGATTTAGTTTATTCGTTTGTAACGTTATATGATGGATTATATTTTCACACTCTCATGTCTCCCTCCACATGCATGCCAAATTGCCAACAAATAGTTATGTATTCATCAGCGACAAATTTAATGTTTGAAAGATGTAATATCCTAGAAATTGTATACAGTTATGAATGTCTCCAAAGAACACAATCATTTATAAATTATAAATAATACGTAGAAATTGTATACAGTTATGAATGTCTCCATAAAACTATTTAGTGTTATGGAGAAAGTTTTATCTATTAATATCATTTATGTTATAATTTATCATCATTTGTAATATAAATAAAAATTATATGATGATGCATCCAATGTTAAAAAAATGAAAACAACTGTAGTTGGAATAATATAATATATTTCATATTATCAATTTTAAATGTGGTATTTTTGGCAAAAATGTATTATATTATTTGATGTTTAACTAAAGTTCTATGAGAAGTTGTTTGAAATAAAAAAAGTAAATACTAATTTTCAAAATACAGTTAGCTAAAAATATTTTAATATTTAAATTTATAATTGGTGATTATTGTTTAAAAATTATAGTACGTAGAAGTAGAGTTGAGTTTATAAATTTTTATAAATAATTTTATAAATATTTATAAATGATCAGTGGGATTAGTTTATTTTTTTGAAACATATTTGTCTTATTTGTTTGAAATGATAATTTTGAAAATTAAATGTAATATTTTGATGTATTATTTTTATTTTTTATTTAGCTTATGATTTATGACATCAAATATTTTTATATTTTTAAATATTTGACCAAAAATTTATTACCAATTAAATATAATATTTTTATGGATGTAAATATATTTAAACTACATTTTATTTATTTAAAATACAATTTTCAAAATTTTTAAAAATAAAATATGAATAAATGAAAATAGTCGCAGCGTCAATCAAACGAACAACCCAAAACAGCGTCATGCGTCTGCGTCATGCGATTTGTCAATTTCCTGCGTCTTCGAAACGAACAATAATCAGTGTCGGTATCGGTGTCGGCGTCAGCGTCGGCGTCAGCGTCGGCGACAACCAAACAAACATCAGATAAATGATTTGACGCAGCCGCTGACGCCGACGCCGACACCCGCTGACACTAAAACCTACGGCAACGAAAAAGAACAGGGCTTATCAAAAACCTCTAAAAATGAGAAAATGTAAACAAAAATAATTATTAGTGCGTGACGTGTCATTTCAGTTGATAATTTTTTTTTCTGTTATCCCCAAAACCTGATAATGTTTATTAGGGTTTTACAGAGTTTTAAGGTTGGGAAGACAAAGAAGAAGAAGAAGAAGAAGAAGAAGAAAGCACAATCAAATTCAGTTTTCTCAATTCACGCTTCGGATTGTCACCATCTCAAATCCAGATTCGTTGAACTGATTCGATTACATTTCGAACCCTCGATTCCTCTCGCGAGCCTTGATCTCTATTTTTGGCTGCCAGAGGAAATGATTCTCCCATACACACACGATTCACATGCCCTGTTTTAGAGATTGGATTCATCGTCCCTTCCCCGCTAGTTTCCGGCGTTCCCGCTTCCGCCCTTTGCAAAAGAAACGTTTTTGAGCTCACTTCTCCCATATATGACTGTTCTGCCTCCTCGGTTAGTTTATCCTCTCCTCTAATTGTGCTTACTTAAGTTCCAATTTGAAACCTTTTCTTCGTTTTGGTATATGTTTTATAAGGTTAATGTTATGAGGTGTAGAAGAAATGTGAGAGCTTTTGGTTGGTTGATAAACTTGGGAAGAAGTCATGGAGAAAGAAAGAAGAAAAGCGACAGTGACGATGATGATGAGGAGGATGAGGTGAAGAAAGATACCTCCTCCGAGAAAAGATCATCAACTCTGGATGATCCCAGAGGAGAGACGGGAATGGAGGAAGAAGATACGAGAGGTGATTGATAGCCACCCTGACGTCGAAGAGGAGAGGAGATTGAGGAGAGAGGAGGGATGCAGAAGCTTCTTGCTGATTACCCTCTTGTTGTCAACGAGGAGGATCCTGATTGGCCTGAAGATGCTGATGGCTGGGGGTTTAGCTTCAACCAGTTTTTTAATAAGATAACTATTAAGAATGAAAAAAAGGATGATGATGATGATGATGAATGAAGATGATGATAGGGAGAAGGAGATTGTTTGGCAAGATGATAATTACATACGACCGATTAAAGATCTCACTACTGCGGAATGGGAGGAGGCGGTGTTCAAAGATATCAGTCCTCTCATGGTCTTGTTCACAACCGCTACAAAAGGTTTTAGTGATTACAAGTTCAGCCATTACTGTATTTGAAAACAAATATGTCTCTCTTCTTTCAATCCTGACCAATACTGTATATGGTGTTGAACTTTGACAAGAGTATTGGCTAATTTCAGGCCAAAGGAAAATGAAAATTCAGGGAAGAGCTAGATAAGGCTATTCAGGTCATATGGAACTGTGGACTTCCTCACCAAGAGTAAGTTTGCACAAACATCTCTTTACTAATGTGTAAAACCATTCTTGGATCTTGCTGTATGTTTTGATATGTGCTTTAATCCTCATGTCCTGGGTCATTATTACTTTCAGTGTGTTGCTGTTGATGCTGTGGTTGAGACAGATCTGGTCTCTGCTCTGCAAGTTACTGTGTTCCAGAGATCATCTTCACTAAAGCTGGAAAGATATTATACCGTGAGAAAGGTAGTTTCTACCAAAACCTGAAACCGTCTCTATTAAACCTCCTTTTGTTGTACTTAAGAACAATGTTTTTGAATATATTTTCAGGCATTAGGACAGCAGATGAGCTCTCAAAGATCATGGCCTTCTTCTATTATGGAGCTGCAAAGCCACCTTGTTTGAATGGTGTTGACTATTCCCAAGAACAGATTCCTTCAGTCGATCTGTAAGTGTCGATTAGCGTAGGCCTTTTTGTGATTATGTAAACTAGTTTCTTCCCAAGTTTTAAGAACATTTATGAACTGATGAAGAAGTAATCAATCTTTTTGAATTTGAAATATGATTTTTTTTTTGCGCTTTTGGAATATCTGTTTATAGAACGTGGTAAGTTATATGAGTCACAGAAGCAGAGACTTCACGTCCTAAACACTTACCATATGAGTCACAGAAGCAGAGGCTAGTAGCGAAAGGATATGTGCAAGAACACGGAATAGACTTTGAAGAAGTGTTCGCTCCAGTGGCTCGCTTAGAGACAATCCGACTTCTAGTCAGTTTAGCATCTGCAAACAACTGGGAGATTCACCACTTGGACGTCAAAACGGCATTCTTGCACGGAGAGCTAAAACGAAGAGGTCTATGTTAGTCAGCCTGAGGGATTTGAAAAAGAGGGAGAAGAAGAGAAAGTTTTCAAACTCTCAAAGGCATTATATGGACTAAGGCAAGCTCCTCGCGCTTGGAATACTAAGCTCGATCAGATACTTAAGAAGCTAAGGTTTAAAAGGTGTGCAAAGGAGAGTTCGGTATACAGAAGAGAAGAAAGAGACGAGCTACTCATCATCGCCATCTATGTTGATGACCTTTTTGTTACAGGAAACTCTACCAAGATAATCAAGGAGTTCAAAGCGTCAATGTCAAAACAGTTTGAGATGTCTGATCTCGGGTTATTAACCTATTATCTAGGTATTGAAGTAAAGCAAAGTTCAACTGGAATCATCATTAAACAAGAAGCATACGCAAGGCGTATACTAGAGGAAGCAGGTTTGGCCGACTGTAATCCAAACAGTATTCCAATGGAGTTTGGCTTATAACTATCCAAGGCAATGGAAGAACCGGAAGTTGACGCTACTCAATATCGAAGAAGGATTGGATGTTTAAGGTATCTGATGCATACTAGACCTGACATGACATTCTCATTGGGATTCTAAGCAGGTACATGCAGTCACCAAGAGAGTCACACGGAAACGCCTTGAAGCAAGTATTGCGTTATCTACAAGGAACTCTCGGGCACGGTCTTGAGTTCAAGCGAGGAAGAACACATAAGCTTGTAGGCTTTAGTGACAGCAGTCACAACACGGATCCGGATGATGGTAGGAGTACTACAGGTTACTTATTTTGCTTAGGAGAAACACCAATAACATGGTGCTCTCAGAAACAAGACACGGTAGCTTTGTCATCCTGCGAAGCCGAATTCATGGCTGCAACGGAAGCGGCTAAACAAGCTATCTGGCTACAAGACTTGTTAAGTGAAGTAACAGGAAAAGAGATGGAGAAGACAATGATCTTGGTCGACAACAAATCGGCTATATCACTGGCTAAGAATCCGGTTTCACCGAAGAAGCAAACACATCCACAAGAGGTTTCACTTCATTAGAGAGTGTGTTGAACGCAATCTCATTGACGTTGAACACATACCCGGATCAAGACAAAAGGCAGACATTTTAACAAAAGCTCTAGCAAAGAACAAGTTTAAAGAAATGCGAGAGATGATTCAAGTTCAAGATTTCCTAGAAGATGATTTGAAGCTTAAGAGGGAGAATGTTGGATAAGCTTCAAGAGATAACTTAGGAAACAAGTTATTCTAAAGTAAAGATGAATAACTAATAGGTTTAGGATAAAGATAAAGATTCCTAGATTCAATTGTAATAGGATAAGTCAAGTAGTTTCTATTACCTATATATAGAGATCAAAAGTGTGAGAAGATCTTAAGAAAGAAAAGTGTAAGAAAGCAAAGGAAGATTAATAAAACAAAGAGAACGTTTTATTAACTTGTGTTTATATTCACTATAGTTTCTACCAAAACCTGAAACCGTCTCTATTAAACCTCCTTTTGTTGTACTTAAGAACAATGTTTTTGAATATATTTTCAGGCATTAGGACAGCAGATGAGCTCTCAAAGATCATGGCCTTCTTCTATTATGGAGCTGCAAAGCCACCTTGTTTGAATGGTGTTGACTATTCCCATGAACAGATTCCTCAGTCGATCTGTAAGTGTCGACTAAGCATAGGACTTTTGGGATTATGCAAACTAGTTTCTTCCCAAGTCTTAAGAACATGAATGAACTGATGAAGAAGTAATCAATCTTCTGAATTTGAAATATGATTTTTTTTTTTCTTTTGGAATATCTATTTATAGAACATGATAAGTTATGAGTCTCAGAAGCAGAGACTTGCGTCCTTAAACACTTACCATCATCATGTTTTTTCTCTCTGCGACGTGCTCTCTTCTCCAAACCCACCAGTATGATTAAGAATCTAGAAGGTGCCACTCATTACCAGACAGATACTTACGGCGGTGGAAGCACCGGAAGGGCCGTTGAAGATGATTCCTGTTAACATCACACTGTAGGTAGATCTTAGGCAGTTGAAATGTGAAGCCATCTAAGAAATGCATCCATCAAAACCCAGTAGATTCAGGTTGTAGTTTCTTCATTCTCGTTCTTTGATTCATTGGATATCAGGATATATATGTAGTTGATACTTCAACTAACTCGTTAGACATCTGTTGTTTTGCTCGGAGTTTATAGGTACAATATACAATATTTCTTACATGAAGTGACTAAAATTCTCATTCAAATTGGTTGCTCATAGTGCATACATTCTCTTGTTGTACCATTTAGAAAATTTAGGACGTGAATCCTTACAGATATGACATAAATTTGCGTCTGGGCCTCATGAGAAACAAGATAATACTGAGAGAGACGTGTATGGTGCCATTCATCATTTTTAGTTATAAGTTTGATAAAACAAATAAAAACGTGTAGGGAAGCACTTCTTTAGAAAACAACAAAAATAAATAATTATATAAATCTTGATTCACCTAAGATCTTCCCTTTCTGAAGATCGTGGTCTCCTTTGGTCCATGGCCTATGGTTCCATAGATTAACTTACAGCTATCTTGTCTCAAGAAGAAGAAAACTAATTACGTAAACAAGTTCTAAGTCTTTTTATTAACGATAAATGAAGACGACTAGCAGGATGAATATTCGTTTTTGCTGGCTCTAGTACCACTTGTAATATCCAAACTACTTACAGGCTACGGTTGATGGGTTTTCCATATCCCCTCATATGGTCTATGTTCGTTCCCGTATATTAACTTTTTCATAAACTTGAAAGTTTTGTTTGTTGGTCTTTAATCACCACCATATGACATTTTTTCGTGATTTGGTCCACTCATACGATATCAGAAATCAATTTCAAATAGGACATCTGTATTTTGACTACTCTAACTTAACCCCGCTTTAGATTTTTCTCTGGATGCATATCTGGAAAAGTAAATGCACTTTAATGATATAGATAGTTAAAATCAATTTTTTAAAAATCTTTTCATATTTCACAAACCAAATATTACAGTTAGGCATACAAATTATTATTTTTGAGCAAAATGTAAGAGTTCGTCTCTTGTCCATTGCTGATCCATAAGCCGTAGACCTCCCTACTTTGGATACGTATTTGCCAACTTGGTTTAAATTATTTCAATCTCTTATTCTTTGATATTCATGCCTCAGTTACACCTTGTAAATTTCATCAACTTCGTTCTGCTCCCTGACCAAACAGTCACGTGTAACATAATCGTAATGTTAACCATCCCAAAAATAAACTTATAGCATCTCAAATAATATATAGCAGATTGTGGAACAATTACGAGTTAGAAGCAAGAAACCAAAACACATGTTGCTTGGACCACTGCCTTAGCTGTTCTGTTCAATTACTCGTATTCATTTCTGTCAGTAGAGCATGCATGTGATGAACGTGTTGAAAAGATGTTTGTGGTTTGTTAACGGTAGAACAACTAGTATTTTAACGAGTCTTGTTTCATCAACCATTTCATCAATACAAAAGTTTATACTCTCTCAACGTACCAAATAAGTAATCAGTCTAGAGATGGAAGGCAAAACTGTGATTTTAAGTGTGCTCATAATGAGTCTTGTCATGGCGCATAATCAGGTCGAAGCAACGAGTTGTTGCCCAAGCAGCGCTGCCAGATGGGCGTATTATTTATGCACTATGTCTTGGCCCATTACGCCACTTTGTATATCACACACTGGATGCATCGATTCTGAGACTTGTCCTCCGGGATATCCATATGCAATTCTCGAAAACTCTGGTAATTTTACTATTCTTTTTCGTGGTGGTTTTATTAAGTTATATCTTTTACAAGTTGGATCAAGATTTTGATGCAAGATGCATGGATTTTTTTTTACTCAAGGTCATACTGTCAATGAATACTGCAAGTTGGGGTGTGCATCATCTGCTTGCGGTGCCTTAACCAAACTCCAGAAATCCGGTAAAGCATCATTATTACAAGTATTATATTGTTGGAAAAGGAGAATGATCCATTAATTCTAATATTGTTTCAATGAATTAGATGCAAATGAAATTGTGAATGGAGCAGTTGCACGATGCACCAACGCATGTTCTAATTTCTGCACCAAGGGTTTAGCTAATGCAGTTGAAGCTTCCTAAAAAGCACATCCATTATCTACGTATATCTGTGTTATTGTTCTCCCCGTTTCAATAATTCTCGGTGTATGTGACAAAATGTTACACTCTTGTACTATTTCCAGGTTTTCTATGTGGCGTAGAAGGTCATCGATCCCTAGATTGTTTGTCCCTTCTACTTGCTATATCTAAATAAAGAATAATATTTCCTTCTGGACTAAATCAGTATAATCACAAAAAATTATATAGATAAGGTGCCAACTGCCAGCTAACAAGAATTAATGGATTGATTTTTTCCTCCTTTCTAAAGAATACTATATGGCTTCAATTGGTAACTGTTGAACTGAATGGAAAAATGAATGGAAAATTGAACAGATATTCAGCCGAGGAAATGAAAAAGCAGAAATGTATTAATATTGTGTTCATTTCATTCCTCATAGAAATTTGAGAAGGAATTTTTTCTTCATAATTTTTTTCAGCCATAAAGAAATGAGAGGAATAGAGTGGATCCCATGAATCTATAATTTGACAAAAAAATCAACATGAATGGTATAAAACTCGAGGAATGAAAAATTCACCACTATATTTTTTCTAAATGATGGTCACCAAATTAAAGCCTACATATAATATAAAACTAACCGAGTTTTTTTTTGTTTTCATTTTGATTCGGGGTTTAATTTTAATTCGGGTTAGATTTACAGAGATACATATTTTTTATTTGGAAACCTAACAACAACAAATTTTTTACCATCTTATCTGATAAATAAATAAAAACTGAAATACGCTAAAATTGTTGAACCTATATTGAAAACAATAAATATGTGCATGTAATAATATCATTATGATACAGAAATTTCTCAGAAAATGAGGACCCTCAAAATAATATATATATATTATATATATATATATGTTGGGGGCCTGTGGCTAAAGCTTTTTCGTTCCACATGAAGCACGGTTCTGGCGATAGAGAGGCCACCTATCTAAAATAACCTGAAAATAAACTATAAAGGTGCAAAAAACAATTTTTTTTTGCTAGTTTGAATTAATTTTTAGTTATTAAATAATCCAATAGATGATAAAAATAAACTTAAACTTGTAACCACATTTTAGAAAAAAATTACGGTGAAATTTTTATTTTGGAATTTTTACTCCTCAAATTTGATGTCATTCATATTGAATTTTCCATCAAATTAGCCCACATTATTCCTTTTTGATTAAAAATTATGAAAAAAAACTTTCTCCAATATGGATGAGGAACAGATTAAACACAAATTTTATATTTATATTTATTCATTTTTTCAATTGAACTTTTATTCATCATTTTTTTCTTTCAATCAAATTATCAGAAGCTTTAGTTTCTACGCAACCACAACAATTTTTTTGTATCCTCCATTAAATCATTTGATAATATATTTTTAGAAAATTGAAAAATTATTCAAAATTATATCCGTTTAATTATTGATTAATTTTCAATTTCGTTCAGTTTCCTATCATTTGGAAAAAATCACCTACTAGATTTTGACCCGCACACCCGTGCGGGTACATTTTCTATAAATATGTTACTATTTGTTTTCCATGTTAATATTAGAGTTAGACAAAAAACCCGAATCCAAAAAATTGAACTGATCCAGATCCAAAAAGAAGTATCAAATCCGAACCGAAATTGATTAAATATCTAAGTTATTCAAAATTTTGGTATTTAGAGAACTGATACCGAATCTGATCTGAATCGAAGTGTTTCAAATATCTGAATGTATTCGAAATAGATTTTATATATATATATATATATATTAGATTTAATATTTTTTAAAACATCCAGAATATATATGGTACTTTTAAGTTGGTTTAAATAATTGATAATTATATAAATAGTCATATGTAAATATCTAAAGTCATTCATTAAAGTATACTCAAAACACCAAAAAATTAAAATAATTATTAATTCTCTATCCAACTATTTAAATCAAACCAATGTGGACAAAAAAAAAGATCAAACCAATTTATATCTTAAGTTTAGGTATTCTGACATATGTTATTCAAATTTATTTGTAACATTATTTTTGTTTATATATTTTGCAAAATTTAAGTATGTAATAAATTTTAAAATAGTTTAAATGGGTTATCCGAACCCGAACGAACCCGCAAAGATTTGGAATCGAATCCAAACCAAAATTTAGAAATAGTCGAATTAGACTGAAATCTTTGACACTGGGAACCCGAAATCTAAACAGACCCGAACTGAACCGAATGTGTACCCGAACGCCCACCCCTAATTCACTATCTTTTTTTTTTTCCTTTAAAAACAGAGTAAACATATAATTAGTAGTATTTTATACGTACTATCATATAAATAATCATATATATATTATATTTTAAAATTTAATGTGAAATAAAAAAATCATAATTTAAGTTAGTATATGAAATTTGAATTTTTATTGTAGTTTTCTTATATATATTGAAAACATTTTTCAATAATGGTTATTGGAAAATATTTTAGTAAAAATAAATTTTGAAATATATGTATATGTTGAATCAATTTTTGATATAAATCAAATTTAAACTTATTATTTTGATTTAAAATATATATAAAGTTTT
>NC_079513.1:19439849-19454847 GCF_000801105.2 Raphanus sativus | reverse complement strand
ACTTACTTAATCCATTTTTAATAAATGATATCTTATTTGACGTTTCACAATTGTGAATATATTGATTACCTATCTAATTAACCATAATTTAGTCAAAAGAAAAAACAAATTGTGGAATATAAAAGACTACATAACATAAAATCAATAAATTTTACACTAAAATTTGAAAACTACATATAATTTAAAGCAAAAAAATAAATATCTTCAGAACGTTATCTATTAAAAATAGAGTGAGTAAGTTTTAAATGCCTTGACCATTACAATTCTGAATATTATTTGTTGACTAAAATATTCATTTCCATTTTTCGTTATTGACTATGATAAATGCGTTTTTAGTCATAAGTCAATAACTCTAATTACTACACTTTCCTTAGACACGGCCAAAACTGATGCAGATCTTTGAAGATGTTTGCGCAATGGGTTAAGGGTGTTCATGCCCAATTCTTCACTCGTGTTCTGGGCTAACTGAGAGTGGTCTTCTTTGAGACACTTGTTAAACTGCAGGCTTTGCCAACAAAATTTGAAATAAACAGATTTATGTATTTTCTTGCCAGACTTATCGAATCTGAATACCAAAATATTCGAGCAGTCTAAAAATTACATTGCTTAAAACAAATTAAATTAGTTAAAGTAGAATTGGGAAAATCGTTTGGTAAAACAGATATTTTAATAGTAAGCTATTGGCCAAACCTATGTTATCAACAACATAACATGACATTGACAATGATATCAAGGCCCTTTCTTTAATTCACTCTCATGTGCTTCTTGTTATTATTTGATGTTTGTTTTGATTTAATATTTTATTGTTATTTTGTCAAACTGATATAATATATGGTTACTTTATAAGTTTTAAGATGCAATACAATTTTAAACCGTTCTCGAAGTGTTATTATCCAAATCCAATTCCATTAATAAGAATATTAGAATGGGATTTAGATGTGTAAATCCAAAAACTCCAAAATCCAAATTATCAGATTTACGGATATCCAAACGTCCATACTCAATCCGAGCGTTTACAATTGAATGAAATACTTCCAGTGGAGAAAAAAAAAAGAAGACTGGTTTCCAAAAGAAGAAAAACAAATGAAATAAAAGACGTATTTATAGCGGCTCAGGTCCGCAGAAAATCTGTAAAAACAATAAGCCCATTAGACTGGCCCAGGTTTGCAACAAATCTGCCAAAAATCCTTTTTAAGTGGCGTCTTCAGTAAACCCTAAATATATAAACTCATCACTCAATTTTCGCTGCCCTTCACCTCGTCCTTGTAGCGCCTCTCTCTCTCTCTGTAAGGTTCGTCTCTGAACTCTTCTGCAACAGGTGTTCGATTACTTTTTTGTACGAATTTTAATCTGTGTCTTGTTCGTAACTCTTCAGCTTTCTTCTTGCTGACACCTGTTTCGCTTCATTACAAATCACTTTTGGATTGAATGTTTTTTAACCTTTGTTTGCAGATTTAAAAAGGAGCTTTTGCTTTTACTTAGTTTCCAAGGCAATTCAACATGTCTGGGTAAGCTTTCTCTTTCGATGTAGCCATGTTGTTCACATTTCACATTTCTCAAAATGTCTTCTGAATCTCTGACTGATCTGAAGTTTAGTGTTCACAGATTCATTTCTAGGTTTGATAGATAGGGACTTATTCATGTTGTAATTGCTGAAGGTTAGGGTTTGTAGATTCATTTTTAAGTTTATAGATTAGGACTTGTGTTTGTACTAATTTAGGTTTAGTCACAGAGAATCAATGCTGACGTTTAGGTTTTTGTAATTTATCTTTAATCACATACAATCAGTTTTCACAATCATATATCGCTTACTTTTGCACAATCTTTGTTTTTTTTATAATAAAGTAATTTTTTTCTTTCCTCTCTTTTTGGTTTTTTTAAAGTGATGAAGCTGCTGCTGCTCCTGCTGTTGTTCCTCCGGTTGCTGAGGCAGCTGCTATTCCAGAGGACATGGATCTGTTGACTGCATTGGAGTTGACGCTAAGGAAAGCTCGTGCTCACGGTGGTGTGGTTCGTGGCCTCCATGAAAGCGCTAAGCTTATCGAGAAGCGTTCTGCTCAGCTCTGTGTCTTGGCCGAAGATTGCAACCAGCCTGATTACGTCAAGCTGGTCAAGGCTCTTTGCGCTGATCACAGCATCAACTTGCTTACTGTTCCAAGCGCTAAAACTCTCGGGGAGTGGGCTGGTGTAAGTATAGTTCTCTTAATTGTCTGAAGTAATGTTTTGTTGCTGTGTTATCAAGACTTGCATTTTGTGATAATCTTGGATGTGGTTTTGCAGCTTTGCAAGATTGATTCAGAGGGCAATGCAAGGAAGGTTGTTGGGTGCTCGTGCCTTGTAGTCAAGGTAGAGAGTCTTTTTTTACCTGTGTCTTAATCCATGAATCTTATTAATATATAATGTGTTTTGACTTGTGTGTCTGGTGATTTATTCGTGGTGCTACTGTTGAACAGGATTACGGTGAGGAGACAACTGCACTCAACATCGTCAAGAAGCATATTGAATCTAACTAAAATCAGCAAATGTCGGATCTCTCAACCATATGCTTCCCATTCCCAAAAGAAAACCCGTTTCATTTTTCTTGTGTCCACTTTCTGTTCCTCTTTTGTCTTATTCGTTGTTTTTGAATATTGAATACAAAACTTGTTAGTAGACAGGTCTTGAGATTTGTTTGGAAAATGCAAGTTTTGCGGTTAACTAGGCTGCTCGCTCTCTTCATTCAATATACTCGATTTCCATAATTTACGGAATTGAGAAACAGACGGTCAATATCAATATAACCAAACCAAGATAGGTTGTGAAGGAACCTCGTTTCCTTGATGAATGAGTTTAAACGTCTAAAGATGAAAGACACAAACTCTATCGATGCTTTCTCATGCAAGATATCATAATTGGCCTCGAAATCGGCAGCTTTAAGTTAATTTTGTAAAAACCTAAGCTAGTTAAAAAAAATTCTAAATAGCTTATCGCGAATCAAGTATATTCAGATCATAGTTTCCCTTAAAAAGATTTCACTCCTTTTTTATGGCGATGAGTCGGGTCGGGTCGAAGCAATAATAATAGGCCATGTTTTTAACATGTACCAGGGACACTAAACGCTGTCGTTCTGAACATATATATTCACAAATTTTTATAAACCGGGATCCGGTTTAGATATACACAAACCTCTGGTTTTGCCCTTTGTGCTTGCTGAGTTTTGCTCCTCCTTGGTGTTGAACGAACGCCTGAGCTTGAGTCTTTTGACCCGAGATTCGTCTTTCAATGGCTCATCTTCCCAGAGTTCTTATGGTGAGTCAATTAGGGTTTATATGATCTCGATTCTACTTCCCAATCTTCACTTCTTTAATCTCCTCGCTTTGATTTTTTACCGTCAGGTGGCGGAGAAGCCCAGCATTGCTCTCTCCATAGCTTCAGTTCTCTCTCATGGACAGGTTTCCTTCCTCTCCTCTGTCTTCTCTCTAATTGGTATTATTATTTTGTCATCTCTAATGACTGACACCAAGCAGACACCTTTTGTGTGTTTTGATTGTTAAAGTTTCAAACTTTTCTCTGTGGGTTCCTTTTGATTTAGAAGTTGAGTAGTCTTTTTGGGGACTTGAATAACCGGTTGGTTTCCTTCTGTGTTTCACTTTGGATGTCTGAATTGGCTTTGTAAGATACATTAAGACCGGTTATGATGTTGAGACTTTTGGTTTCGTTGCTTAGTTCTGTAATCAGCACGTTTTTTACTTAATTGTTGGGTCATTTGGTTTGCTTCTTTTTGCATTCAGATGTCTACAAGGAGAGGCAGTACAGAGGTGCATGAATTTGATGGGATGTTCAGAGGCTCCAAAGCTCATTATAGAGTCACTTCTGTTATTGGTCATGTTTTCAGGTTCTCTCTTGCCTATATAAGATTATTTATACCTACCAAGAGAAACACGAGTGATTGCTGCTTCATAGATTTTACCTTTCAACAGTAGAATCTTCCTTATTGTGTGTGCATCACACTTTCTTTATGAAATGCATTGCACATTACCTCTAATGCTTTGAAATCGTTGCTTGCATCTTCTCTGTTAGCTAGTATTTTTCCTGCTGCACTTTGAGAGTTTTTTCATCCGTTTTTAATACTTCTTGAACTCGATCTCGTATAGAAAGGCGCTGAGGAAATTACCGCTTGCAGACATTCTTAGTTAATTCAAGGCAGATTTCTCAGTCTTTTTAAATGCCACTCTCATATTCCAGTGTAGATTTCCCAGAAAAGTATCAGAATTGGTCAACCATTGATCCACAAGATCTTTTCGACGCCCCAATTCATAAAAAAGAGTCAAACCCAAAGGTAAAAATACTTCTCACCGTCTTCTTATGTCTCTTTTATCTGTGCATAGGGACTGTTTGAGCTGCTTTTTTTTTGGCTTTTACCTTGGATATGTTATAGCAATATTTGTACACGTAAAGGATGAGCTTTTGCTTTAGTAAGAAACAGTATGCATTGACTTTTTGGAACACGAATTATACTTTTTTAGTTAGTTAGTAGTCGAGAGGCATCTTTCTTGTGGGGTTATATGCTACATGCGTTATTTTATGTCTACGCTAATGTTCACATTTCTCTAACAGTTACGGTCTTCAACTCTCAGGCTCATATTTGTAGGCATTTAAGTAATGAAGCTCGTGGCTGCAGTTATATGGTGTTGTGGTTGGATTGTGATCGTGAAGGGGAGAATATATGTTTTGAAGGCAAGTCTATAGTTACCGTTTTTCTTCTCACCAGCTTTTGGTTGAAACATTTAGAATCTACTGTTTCTAATCGTTGCATCCATTCTGTTGGTAATGGCTGCATTTATGACTCTACTTTCTTTGTTTTTGCTAAATGAAACATATCATACTATTTTGAACCTTTGGATTATGCCAGCATCTAGTGGTAGACTCTTTAAGAGGTCGTAGTAGATATTCCAGTTGTACAGTTGGCTCCTGCGTATGTGGTGCAGTAATCAACATCTTAATCTTTTTTCTCCTGCAAAAGCACATTTTCTATGCCACTCATATTTGAGCATGCGCCTCTTTTTGATGACCGTTTCTCTAACTGATTGACCATTATAATTTCTGTAGTTATCGAGTGCACTGGCTTCGACATGAAAGATAGTAAGAGAAAAGTTTATCGGGCAAAATTTTCCTCTGTTACTGAGAAAGATATATCAAAGGCCATGGACAACCTTGTCGAACCAAACAGGGATGAGGCACTCGCAGTAGATGCTCGTCAAGAGATAGATCTAAAAGTTGGTGTGGCGTTCTCGCGATTCCAAACAAGTTTTTTCCAAGGCAAATATCAGAATCTTGACTGCAGAGTTATCTCGTCAGTTTCCTCTCGTCTCCTTCCTTTCCTCTCTTTTTGGTTCGTGTTTAATTCTTTCAGCTACTGAAGATCGTTTTAAATGTTTATTTACAGCTATGGGCCATGCCAGACTCCTACTCTTGGGTTCTGTGTGCAACGTTACATGCAGATTAATACTTTCAAACCTGAAAAGTTTTGGTCTCTGCGACCTCATTTAATGAAGGATGGTTATGAGCTTCAACTAGAGTGGGATAGACGTAGATTGTTCGACCTGGAAGTTAGTGTTCCGTTCTTCTGTTTAGAATTTAGTTGACATTCTTCATTGTTGCTTTCCAATCTAACATTGAGATATATATTCATGGTTTTCAAAAATTCTAGGCTGCTGTTGTGTTTCAAAAGTTGGTTGTGGAAGGCAGAACTGCAGAAGTGATTGACGTATCAGAAAAGCAGGAAGTCAAAGGTCGTCCAGCTGGTCTTAACACAGTGAATCTGCTAAAGGTGAGAGAAGTCATGAGTCTTGATTACTATTCCCCCAAAATGAACTAGTCTGGTTATATATTACACCTAGGCGAACACCATATCCTGTACTAGTAATCCCAAAGCACCGACTTGAAAACTGGAATCTGCATTCATCCAAAGATTATTTTGTTTCTAGCAGCTTCATGGCTGTTATTGGGGATGAATAGGCAAAACAAATCGAGATGTTTGTTCTAGTTTAGTTGAAGCAAGTTATATTCAAATTACTCCCCTGATCTAGCATAACAATAGCGATTACACAGGTTGCATCAAGTGCTTTAGGGTTTGGACCTCAGACGGCTATGCATCTTGCCGAGAGATTGTATACTCAAGGCTTCATCAGGTTCGCTTGCTCCATTATCCAGATTATTAATTTTTGTCATTTAATTCCTCTTTGCTGGCTTATAATTGGCTGATTTTAGGACTTCAAATCGTTATTGAATGGTTGTTATGTTTGTGCATAACTGCATATAAGAACTACATATAAATAGCAGACTGAAAGAAAAACTTAATTTATTTAAACCTGCTCCCTGTCATCACGATAATGGATTTTTTTTACTCAAAGCTCTTATGTTGTGTGCTAGCTATCCGCGCACGGAAAGCACAGCCTATCCTTCTTCATTCGATTTCACAGACACACTCAGAGCACAAGTTAGCAATCCAGTATGGGGCGGTTACGTACAGAGACTTCTCTCAGACGGCTTTCAAAAGCCAAAGTCAGGAACTGATGCTGGAGACCATCCTCCTATCACACCAATGCGAGCAGCAACCGAGGGCATTGTCGGAGGAGATGCCTGGCGACTCTATCAGTATGTCTGTCAACATTTTATTGGCACTGTCTCACCTAACTGCAAGTACATAAGGTAAATAAAGCCTTGATTGTAGTTTGAACCATGTCAGTTACAGCCTCTTCTTTGCACATCTTATATTTGTACTATTCTCTTTGGATGGATTACTCAGGACTAAAGTGGAATTGTCAATTGGTGGAGAAATCTTCCATTGTACGGGGCAGCGTGTGACAGAAAAAGGGTTTACAGCTATAATGCCATGGTCTGCAGTAGACGAGAAAAAACTCCCTTCTTTTCTCAAAGGAGAGAAGATTGAAGTTTCAAGAGTGGAGCTGTATGAGGTAGATTCTCCTCCAGCTGTACATTGAGTTCCAGTTTTAGTTTATCCTTTCTATTTGTCTTTAAATGTTGTGAAATCTACAGGGCAACACTTCGCCTCCGGACTTCCTTACTGAGAGTGAGCTGATATCTCTAATGGAGAAACATGGAATAGGTACAGATGCATCAATCCCTGTGCATATAAACAACATTGGTGAACGTAACTATGTTCAGGTGGGTTAACTTGAATGCGGTGTGCTTTTCTTTATGATTATCATGTTAGTCACTTAGGAGGATCTATTCTTGTTTTCTGTGAAAGTTTGTTAGTCTGGTTTACGCTCTTTTGCAGGTCCAATCTGGGAGGAAATTGGTTCCAACGGCACTAGGAATCACGCTGATAAGAGGCTATCAATGTATCGATCCAGACCTTTGCTTACCAGACATCCGGAGCTTTATCGAGCAACAAATCACTCTTGTCGCCAAGGGCCAAGCCGACCATTCACACGTTGTGCAGCATGTGATTCAGCAATTCCGGCGTAAATTCAGCTATTTTGTTCAACAGGTGTGCAAAAAAAGGCTTATGTTATGTTATCTTTGAAGGCTTAGTTAGATAATGTTTTTTGATTTAAATGATCATATCCGGCCCCTACTCAATATCTCTTTTATATTTTTCTTTTCAGATTGAGCACATGGATGCCCTCTTTGAAGCACAATTCTCTCCTCTGGCTGATTCTGGTCGCGCTTTAAGCAAATGTGGCAAGTGCTTGCGGTACATGAAACACATCACAGCAGTCCCACCACGTCTCTTCTGCGGCACATGTGAAGAAGTTTATTATCTTCCTCAGAAGGGCACAGTCAAGGTAGAAACCGCATCATCATCTAAATTCTTAAGCTGGAACCTCAGTGAATCTAAATGCGAATCTGAAGCCTTTGTTATGTGAATTTCTTACAGCTATACAAGGAACTCACGTGTCCTTTAGACAACTTCGAGCTCGTGATCTATTCAGTGCCAGGAACCGAGGGGAAGTCCTTTCCGTTATGTCCATACTGCTACAACTCTCCTCCATTCGAAGGAATAGACACACTCTTTGGAGCAGCTAAGACGGCTAATGCTTCTGCCAAAACCAAAACAGGCTCAGGCATGCCGTGTTCTCTCTGTCCTCATCCCACATGCCCACACTCTCTGAGAAACCAAGGAGTCTGCGCTTGTCCAGAGTGTGAAGGCACACTCGTCTTGGACCCGGTGAGCTTCCCCAAGTGGAAACTTAACTGCAACTTGTGTAGCTGCATTGTAATGCTTCCGGAAGGTGCTCACCGCATCGCCACCACTAGTAACCGGTGTCCCGAGTGCGATTCAGCCATCATTGAAATCGACTTCAACAAGAAAACTACTCCTCTGGAGAACGGCGCCACTCTGCATCAAGGATGCGTTCTCTGTGATGAATTGCTGCTCTCACTGGTTGAAGTCAAACATGGGAGGTCTTTTGTGAGGCGTGGAGGTAGGGGAAGAGGACGTGGGAGAGGCCGAGGCAGAGGAGGGAGAAGAGGCTCAAAAGCTGTCGATCCAAAAATGAGTTTCAGAGACTTTTAAAACCCTAGAAAACCCTAAAATTTCATGTGTTGTCCTTGCGTTACTTGCATCAAAAGTAAAACAGATGGACATTCAAAGATCTTACGTATGCTTGCAATCTAAGGAAACTCTTCATTATTTATTTTGTGGCTTAACACTTCTAGTTAAGGAGAAAAACTAAACATTCAATGGTTTGGAAAAAGGGTCTAGGTGGTTCTAATTCATAGAAACATAATTTTGTAAATAAAGTTCAATAAATCAAAAGTTCTGAAATAAATGAAAATTAATTTGCACTGAATTAGATTATTTCTGGGAAGATCTATAGACATGGTTCTTATTAGGTATGAACACATTTTTAACCGTTGTCTACTTGTAAACCTACTAACTGCATTCTACAGTAAAAATGGTGGGTAGACAAATCCAGTTGGCGTAGATGGACATTTGACATCTCTAGTGCTAAACGTCCATTGTCAGTCATATTTTAAGGTTGAAATGATGCGTTTTGGTTGTAGTTGAACGATCATAAGCTGTCTAAATCTATTTGTTAACTAATTATCATTTCCTGTCAATTTTTTGTTCGTTTACATTTAAAACTTTGAATTTATAGGCATATAGACATATTTACTTAGCAATCGTCTTGACATATATGGCATAATGCAGTATACATAGATCATTGGTAACATATGGTAGGATTTGGACATGGATGAATCCATGGAGAGACTAAAATTTTGTTTAGGATATTGATAGAAGAAATTAACAATGTGTTGGGTTAATGTTTTAGTGTTCAGCGGTTCTATTGTGTCTCTGATTTGATTATCATTGGGAGGAATGTTTCATCGATGTTAGCGTCGGTTGGTCCCGGATTTAGAGGGAAATTATGGCTTAGCCAAAATTCCTCCTAATTCACAAAAGAAAATTGATAGAAGAACAACGTAGACTTGTTTATAGCTTGTAATGGTATTGATATGGCAAAATGTTGTAGGATCATTGGTGATTAATGATTGGTTTCGGATTTGATTATTAGTGCAGAGGTAGAGAAGCGATATCAAGCCGGTTGGGTCTGTCGCCAAAGTCTCTGTCTTCTTAATTTTGTTAAACTCAAGTCAAATAATGCCACAAATCAAGCAACGCGCATTACGGTTTTTTATTAGATTTATTAGAGGCCATTTAAGAAAATTTGTTGTAACTACAAAAGAAACTAACAATTTTAGTGGCATCAGTCGATCCCTGCATCAGTTGATCCCTAACCTTTATTGAAATGCTTTGCAAAAGCAAATGACTCGATACATTGCTTCTGCTAAGAAAATAAATTAAAATACAATAAAGTATTTTCAAATATTCACTGAAACTTTTTAAAAATATTTCTGCTTTTTTATACATGAAGATCTTTTTATAGTTGATTTAAAAATATGTTGATTTAATTTAAAACGAAATTTTGTTAAAATAATATTTTTTAAGAAAATATGAATTTAAAATTACATAGTACTAGCGATGATGGTAGGATGAGCCACAGTATTTTGACCAAATATTGATTTTTGGAAACACAAGAAGTTTCTATACACATACCTACGTATGTATATGATTATAAAAATCAAGAAATATTTCTATTTGATATCTGAAATCATCTCACTGATATATGATTGTTATAATTTTAATTTTAATTTGACTAATATATGATTATTAGTTATTGCGTGTAATCTCTGACTTTTGTCGTTCCCAACTCGACATGGATCGTCAAATCAAAAACACCACACAACAACATTCACAGCAACAACAGCAATGAAGAACAACAATTCATCAAGTGCCATAAAGAATCATCCATGTAAGAAGAAACAAACCACTCTTCTACTTCTCCTTTCTCTCCTCACCACCTCCCTCCTTCTCCTTCGTCTCTCCCAAAACAAAATCATCCTCATCACCCCCACCACTACTACCTCCGACTCCGATCACCATCAGGATTCATGCCTCGGCCGCTACATATACATCCATAACCTACCTTCTCGATTCAACACCGACATCCTCCAAGACTGCGAGTCGATTTCAAGACCAAAGGACAAGATCAGCATGTGTAAGTACCTCGAAAACTTCGGATTCGGACCGATGATCGGTGATGCTGTCTCCGTAGATTCTCGGTACTCTTCGAGCTGGTACGCGACTAATCAGTTCATGCTTGAAGTGATATTCCACGAGAAGATGAAGAGATACGAGTGCTTGACGAGAAACTCTTCGTTGGCTTCTGCTTTTTATATACCTTACTACGCTGGTCTCGATTTCCGGCGGAATCTGCGGCGGCGAAACGTCGCTGAAAGAGACGCCGCCGGGAAGGAAATGTTCAAATGGCTCAAAAAGCAACCTCAGTGGAAAGGTACGTATGCGTGTTTTTAATTATTCTTGATAAGTTTCTTTTTGACCCTCATGCTTTTTATTATTTACAATTATTGCCTGTTACTTATGATTTTGTCAATTTATCAACCTAGCTTTTTTTTTTTTTTTTGTGAAAATCAACCTAGCTATTTAAAAAGTGATAGCTACTTACCAACAATTTTTCTTTCTTTTCCTCACCACCGACGACTTATCTTTTGATAGAAAATTCAAACTCTTTTGAAGTATTCTTTGTGTCAGCAAAAACATAAATTACAAACGATAACTACACAAGAAAATCCAGAAATAAATTATTTTATAAAGACTTTAAGGTATTTTTTGTTTCTTTTTTAACACTACTTTATATGATAAATCATGGAAATTGTTATATTGATCATTTTTACAACTGATAATTGAAAGGTCTGATGGATTTTATGTATTTTGTAAAGACGTCAAAGGAAATTTTAATCTATTAAATGGTCAAATTTGTTCGGTTGATAAAAGAAATAAATAGGTTATGGACTTCTCGTTATACACTTATACTAATGTTGTCGGCCAATTATTATTTTTACATAACTAAAAATTGTTTATATCTTGTCCAGGTATGTCAGGTAAAGACCATTTTCTCGTAATCGGTCGGATATCACGAGACTTCCGGCGAAACCCCGACAACAACTCTCTATGGGGAACCAACTTAATGCTATTACCAGAGTCACAAAACCTCTCTTTCCTCACCATTGAACGAAGTCCAACGAGCGACAACGAATTCGCAATTCCTTATCCAACCTACTTTCACCCCACTTCAACCGTCGAGATTCGCCAGTGGCAAGACAAGATCAAACTCACAAACCGAACAACACTCTTCTCATTTGCCGGAGCTCAAAGGCCGAGCAGAAGCCAGAACGGTTTGGTTCGCAGTCAAGTCATCCAACAATGTAAGAGTTCTTCCGGGACTTGTACGTTTCTTGACTGTGACGTTAAAGCCAACGGCTGCGATGATCCGATGAGTCTGATGAAACTTTTTGAGAGTTCTGTTTTCTGCTTACAACCACCGGGTGATTCGTTAACCAGAAGATCGGTGTTTGATTCTATCTTAGCCGGTTGTATTCCGGTTTTCTTTAACCAAAGAAGTGCACACAAGCAATATTCATGGCACTTACCGAATAATGACGGGGAATATTCGGTTTATATACCGGTTAAGGAGCTGAGAAACGGAGGAAAGAGCAGAATTGAAGAGATTTTGCGGGGAATACCGAATGAGAAAGTGATCGGTTTGAGAGCAAACGTAATAAGATTGGTTCCGAAGATTATGTACACTAAACCAAACCGTTACAAACCGGATAGAGAAACTCTTGAAGATGCTTTTGATGTTGCTATGGAGGGAGTCATCAAGAGAATAGAAGAAAAAAGAGAGAAATTCAAGAGTAATTAGACCCAAAAGGAATACATTCTTACATTTGTTTTTGTATTTAGATATTCAATTATCTTGTAGAATGTTTCTCATTCTTTTACATAAATTAAAAATAGATAAAAATATTTACATGTTTACCAATTTTAAATAGATTAAAATACTATGTGAAAAGGAAACTCCACCAAGAAATGTAATGCTAAAAATAAAACCCATTCTTTCTTTATTATTAGTTCGTAATCTGTCTATATTTCTCACTTAGTATGCGTTTATAAAGCTAACAATGTGAAGAAGGAATTATTCTTGGGTTCACTCCCTAGGATGAACCTCTAGATTCACCAACCAATAGTGTTTGAGTATTTGATATTTGATATCTTTTAAAAAAGGAAACATAATTGAATTTCCAAATTAGATTAAAATAAAAAAATATTAAATACATAAAAATAATAATAGTTACAATAAATAAATAAATTAATATTATTAAGCCTTCAGTAAAATACTAAATCGTATATCCTAAATCATAAAACCTATACCCTAAATCCTAAACCCAAAAAATTTAGGTAAACCCTAAGCCTTTTGATAAATCCTAAACCCTAAACCTTTTGATAAATCCTAAATCCTAAATCATAAATATTAAAAACTAAATCATAAAAAACCTAAACCCTAAATACTAATCACTAAACCCTAAACCTTTGGGTAAACCTCGAACCCTTGGATAATTCATGAACATGTAGGTTCATCGACCAATATATAAAGTTTTAAGTTTATCATTTATCCAAGGGTTCAGGGTTTACTCAAGGGTTTAGGGTTTAGTGATTAGGATTTAGGGTTTAGTGTTCTTATGATTCAGTTTTTAATATTCGTGATTTAGGGTTTAGGATTTATCAAAAGGCTTAAGTTTAACTAAAATTTTTGAGTTTAGGATTTACCTAAGATTTTAGGGTTTAGGATTTAGTGTATAGGGTTTAGTATTGTACTAAAAGCTTAATAATATTAATTTATTTATTTTTTGTAACTATTACTATTTTTATGAATTTATATTTTTATTTTAAAAATATAATATAGTTTAGAAATTAAATTTTGTTTCCTTTTTCAAAAGATATCAAATATCAAATACTCAAACAGTATTGGTTGGTGAATCTTGAAGTTCACCCTAGGGGTGAACCTAAGAATAACTCGTGAAGAAGTTAAACACACTAATCCGTGTGAGTTTCAAAAAAAAAAAAACACACCAATCCGTGTTCAAAAGAAAACAAAAACAGTAAGAACAATACTTGGGTTCACCCCTGAGGTGAACTTATGAATTCACCTCTTTCCTTATTTCAATTATATTGCCATAAATATTAATGTCACATAAATAAATAAATTATAAATTATAAAAGAAGTAAACTTTAAATCATAAACTCTAAATTCGAACCCTAAACCCAAATCTTAGATTTTTAATTTTAAACCATACCTTAAACCCAAACCTATACCCTAAATCTTAAATCTAAATTTAAATCATAAACCCTAAACTCAAACCATAAACCCTAAACCCAAACTCTAAACCCTAAACCCAAACTCTAAACGCTAAATCCTAAACCTTAAACCCAAAATGTAAATCATAAACCCAAATTTTTCAAATACCTTTGGGTTAATGATCATCAAATGTATTTTCAAATACATTTTAGTGTATAGAGTTCGGGTTTATGGTTTACAGTTTGGGTTTAAGGTTTAGGATTTAGGGTTTAGAGTTTGGGTTTAGGGTTTAGAGTTTGGGTTTAGGGTTTATGGTTTGGGTTTAGGGTCTAGGATTTAAATTTAGATTTATGATTTAGGGTATATAGTTTGGGTTTAGGGTATAGTTTGGATTTAGGGTTTAGGGTTTGGTTTAAAATTTAAAATTTAAAATTTGGATTTAGGATTTGAATTTAGAGTTTATGATTTTAAATTTACTTTTTGTAATTTATAATTTATTTATAATGTGATATTAATGTTTATGGCAATTTGATTGAAATAAGGAAATAGGTGAATTTATAAGTTCACCCCAGGGGTGAACCTAAGTATTGTTGAAACAAAAACGCGCACATTAATCAAATCTAAAGACTTTTTCTTGGGTTCACCAACCAATAGGAAGTTGTCATTTTAAATCTAGTATCTTTTAATTAAGGAAACAAAATAACTTACCAAATTATGTTATGCTTTTAAAATAAATAAAAAGATTAAATAAATAAAAATAACAATAGTTCTAAAAAATATTATTTTTAAAAAAATATTTATTTATAAGATTTAGAGTTTAGTGTTTAAGATTTATAGTTTAGAATTTATCCAAATGTTTATTGTTTTTCCAAGGGTTAGAGTTTACCCAAGGGTTTAGGGTTTAGGATTAGAATTTAGGGTTTAGTGTTTTGTTGACAACATGTTTAGTGTTTTTCCAAGGGTTTAGGGTTTACCCAAGGGTTTAGGGTTTAGGATTAGAGTTTAGGGTTTAGTATTAGAGTTTAGGGTTTAGTTGACAACATTATTTTTTTAATTCGTTTTTATATATTATTTTTATTTATTTTTAAATTTTATTTTGAAAAGATATGACAAGTTATTTGTTTCCTTAATTAAAAGATAATAAATCTAAAATGACAATTTTCTATTGGTTGGTGAACCTTTAGGTTCACCAACCAATAGTATTTAGTTATTTCAAATTTGACATCTTTTGAAAAAGGAAACAAAATATTGTCAAATTATATTACGTT
>NC_079513.1:19434174-19439749 GCF_000801105.2 Raphanus sativus | reverse complement strand
AATAAAATAATACTAAATGCAAAAAAATAAGTATTTTTCAAAAAAAAAAATTAATACCACAAAAAAAAACACTAATCTCTAAATGTTAAACCCTAAATATTTTAGTAAACCTTTGGATAAATTATAAAACTTTGATTTAAAAAGAAAACTATTTATAACACAATCAACAAAAAACTATACCCTAAATCCTAATCCTAAACCCTAAACCTTTGGGTAAACCCTAAACCCTTGGATAAATCCGAAATTCTTGGATAAATCTTAAAATTTAAGATTTATCCAAAAGTCTAAGATTTAATGTTTGTTGGAAGCGTTAAAATTTTTTTTTGAAAATATTTGTTTTAGATTAAAAAGTTTTGTTTTTGTGATTAGTATAATTTTTTATTTAATTTTTATTTTGAAAGTATAATATAATTCGATAATATTTTGTTTCCTTTTTTAAAAGATATTAAATTTTAAATGACACAATCCTATTGATTGGTGAACCTAAGGGTTCACCGTAGGGGGTGAACCCAAGAATAAGTCAAATCTAAAATGAAGGGACTGTCGACTTTTGTAGTGGGGTTCCTCAAGATTGTACGGCCAGTTTCTGGAGATGTTGGTAGAAAAAGTTCAAGATTAGCATGCATTGTCGTTGAATATAATATAAGAACATGTGTCATGTGTTCATCTCGCTGGTGTTGTTGTGATTTGCTGGGATTTAGCTTCACTAACAAAATCCTTGCATGTATGATGTATCCGTTGTAAATACCAAAATGATCAATCAAACCGCAGCATTATTCACACAAAAAAAGCAAAGCCAGACCGTGCAGCCGTGCAGGATCACGATACCACTTCGGGAGGAATAATAAGAAAGACTATTTGGATATTACAAATTAACCTGAGATCCAAGTTGATCGCATACATGGCATGGGGAAACGTTTGGACTACTGTTGAACACCTGAGAATACCATCACAGAACATATAGAAACAATAGCATACAAGGGGCAAACCATAATAAACATGTACCTTATGAACAGTTGATTTGAAGTATTCCACTGAAGATAATTGTTTGAAAACGTGAGATCATCACTACCTATATTATGTCTAATTGGTGTATAAGTGGGGTACTGGTTTTTGAAAAAAAACTAATTAGCACATTTCATCGATTTTAAAGTAGATAGCACGTAGATGAATAAATGAACTAGCAAAAGAAGATGTATCACTTTCGCTAAGGCAGCCGCTCACTTGGAACAAAGACCAAGAGACTGACTGTGTTCATTATCCTCAAATATTACCTTGAAAGAATCATAGAATACTGAGTGGCCAAAACTTTCTGATATAACAACAAGAAGTCCTCCAGTTCTTTTAGATGTAGCTTTCATTTCAGCAACGCCAGCCTAACATTTACAATAAAATAAAATTTGTATGCTTAGATTCAGAGTAAATAGAAACTAGCCTAGATCAAAACAAGGGATCTCTCAAAACAATCTACTTCGAAATAAAGTTCCTCGTGACTTGCAAAAAGAAAAGCAATTTAATTCCATATTTTTCTGCTTAGATTAGCAACTTGAGAGTGTTCAAAAAGAAAAAACTAGCAACTTAACATGATAAAAATTTAAGTAAAAATTAATAGCTGATGAAGCGCAGATAGATGCAAAAATGTCCGGTACATGGCCTTGATTAACCAACTGGTTAGCAATACCACCATACAACTTCTCTGCTTTCACATAAAATGGAGCTTCATGTGTCACTTATGCAATATAATGTCGACACATGGCAAGGTTATTCAAAGAAACACCAAAAGAATAAGATTAAGAACAATCAATCAAAATGTTGACGTGTTGCCATTTTACTAAAAGGAATAAAATAAATCTAATAGGCTGAAGCATAGATCAGCTGTACAATCAAAGATTGATTAACACATGTATTTGAGTATTTCAAATTGACATTCATTTTTATGTCTTTTTCTTAACTAAGCTAATAATCGGTCTACTTCAATTCAGTTTATCGTGGTTGATTGGTATTGCTTTTACAATACTGGAGAATCGGTTGAGTATTTATCACATATAACTCTAGAACATGATCACTTAGGAAAGGTAATGATGTAAACACGAGTTTGTATATTAACTGTTCTTCTACTTCTACTCAAGAGATACTTAAGAGGATCTAGCCTTTTTCTACTTAAAAGTGAACTAAGTAGCGGAAAATCTGGTTGATTAAGGATATAATGATGTTTTAATACATTTTTATGAAATTTTCATCAGTTTTCTAAATATTTAAATTTGTAAATTTTCTGCTCACACTCTTTATTCCGTTTATATTATTTTTCTTATAAAATCTTATGCAAATTTCGTAAATGAAAAGGCTCTAATTATAGCCAACCTTAAGATAGGTTTAGTGCCAATATGCACCAAAAGATTTCTTATTTTGTTTCGTTTAGCTACTGAAATTGACATATGAATCAATGTGCAGTTTAGCATACGTAAGAGGAGGTGCTACGTGAGCAGCATGCGAAGAGAAGAGAGGGCAGATGTCAAATTCACTTGAAACGTGTTGCTCTCACAAACATCATTGCATCATATGATCCAAAACCAACAAAAGGACAAATAATTTCAATCTCAAATCGAGGCGATAAGGAAGGGCTAGAGAGACCCATGCATGATGATTCCTTTGGTCAGTTATAATTTAAAATGAATCACAACGGATCAATCATAGCAACAAAAAGATCATAAAAATCTTCTGGGGTAAAACTAATCTATAATGACTTAATGGTTGAAATATTCGCTCTGAAGTTAAAAAAAAAAACCAAAGTTTAAATCCTTATAACTGTTGTTAACTAGTTGATCATATTTAACATCGTTAAATATCCTTCTACAAATTACTTTACCAAAAAAAATTCACAGAATTATTCTGAACTTGTCGTTTATAGAAAACAAATAAAATAACTATGATCCGAGCATGTCACATACGTTAAAACTGAAAATGGTGGGGGCTCACTAGAGCTGTCAAATGGGAAAGCCCATGTCCATTAACCCATATCCGTTTGTCCATTTATAGTTTGTGGACAGAGAGTGACCATGTCCATTAAGGATCAGTCCATTAAAGACCATGTCCATCAGAACCCATATTTATATGGGCTGCCATGGAATCCATTAGTGACCATTTATGAAATTTTTTAATTTCAATCTAAAAACTTATAAATACAAATACAAGTAATTAATATTAAAATTCATTAATAAATCCACAAGTACAATAATATATAAGTTCAAAATACCATAACATAGGATAAATTTTTCAGTTTTGGCGAGAAAATTTGATTTCGTGGTTTTGCCGGGAAAACTCGATCTATCGGTTTTAGCGGGAAAACTCGATTTTACGTTTGGCGGGAAAACTCGATTTTACGGTTTTGGCGGGAAAACTCGATTTTACGGTTTTGGCGGTAAAACTCGATTTCCCTGTTTTAGCTAGAAACCCCGATTTCTCAGTTTTGGAAGAAAACCCGATTTTACGGTTTTGACGATTTTACGGTTTTAGCGGAAAAAACTCGATCTACCGGTTTTAGCGGGAAAACTCGATTTCCTGATTTTGGAAGAAAACCCGATTTTACGGTTTTGGCGATTTTACGGTTTTAGCGGAAAACTCAATTTCCGATTTTGACGGGAAAACTCGATTTCCCGATTTTGGCGGAAAAATCCGATTTCTCAGTTTCGGCGGAAAAATCCAATTTTACGGTTTTTGTGATTTTACGATTTTGACGGAGAAAATTCGATTTCCCGGTTTTGGCAAAAAAATCCGATTTCTCGGTTTTGGCAAAAAAATCCGATTTATCGGTTTTGATGGGAAAACAACTTTTTGTCCATTGGACAACCCATGTCCATAAAACCCAAAACCCATAAAGACCATTTTTTAAATGGTCATCCATATTTTATCCATTCATAACTCATGGAAAAAATGGGTGTGTCCATATTAAGTCCATTTAAATATGGACGTGGACGACCAATGGACAACCCGCCCATTTGACACCTATAGTGCTCACTTCACGTGTTGATGACAAAGTAACATAAAAGATGCGGAATCTTGAAGGTGCCTATGGCATGGGACCCCAACACACAAACACAAACACCATCAAACCCATACCAAAACTCTCTATATAAATGCTTCTCTCTGTCATTCTCTTTCATCTCACACACAAACACTTCGTACAATATATCAAAAGCTTTGAAGAAACATTAAGAAGTCAAAAGAAATCACACGAAATATATATCAACTTAAAAGCCAAAGCAGAAGCAATGTCACAAGTTTATCTAAAATTGTCATTGTTAGGCCTTTTGGTGATGGCCGTCGTGACTCCATCGGCGAACGCGATAAGGAAGTCCATCCTTGTCGGAGGGAAGTCGGATGTTCCGAACGTTCAGACCAACATGGAAGTTCAAGAACTTGGAAGGTACACATACATACATGCATGATACATACACGTTTATATTGAGTTGGAATCGTGATGTGATTTTGTATCACAGGTATTGCGTGGAACAATTCAATCTACAGGAACAAAGCGAGAAAGGAAACGTAGCTTCCATTGTGAAAAGAGAAACGACCGTGTCGAATCCGTTGACGTTTAGCCGAGTTGTGTCGGCTCAGCAACAGGTCGTGGCTGGTCTTAAATACTATCTAAGGATTGAAGTGACTCAGCCCGATGGCACGAGCAGGATGTTCGACTCTGTTGTGGTTGTTCAACCATGGCTCCATTCTAAGAAGTTGCTCGGTTTCACACCTGTTGCTACTCGTATCTACTAACAGTTCCTTTTTTTTTTGAGAAAAGACACGAGAGGTGTATGATATGAAGCTATTAACAATGGGTTAGTGGCTGGTTTTGTAATATGATGTTTTACGTTCATAAATAAAAACAAAAGACTTGTTGGAGAACCATAACCAGCAGCAAACTCTTGAATCATTTGGAATGTTGCATATCTTTAAAATAACTTAACTTCGTTTTTTTTTAAGTTTAATTGAAAATTTTGCACACATCTAAACAAACCATACATGGGAGTTGTAAATAACATACCCAAGAAAGCTATAACCTATAGCTTCAAAAAAGCCATACATGAAGTTGTAAATAACATACCCAAGAAAGCTATAACCTATAGCTTCAAAAAGCTGTTCTGTTCAAGAAAGCTAACACAGGGGACGAGCAAGGGCCTTTTATTAATCAAAGATCTCTTGGGCCTCGATTATGCTGTGTTGCCTGAGAAGATCACGAGTGGTCGAAATTTCAAGATCTTGGATTCAGATCCAATGGAGGAAACAAAAATAGAAGAGATGAGATGACAATTGCAAATAAGAACGTTTTGCTTACATATCATCTTTTGCGACTCGGTAATATTTTTCAGCATGTTGCCGTTGGCCAATCATTTGAGCAAAGCGTTCGTCGTGAGTAATGACTATAAGTTGGAAATTCTCTTGGCCCTTTCTGTCTTCCATGATCCTGTAAAATTGCAGTGACATAATAGGAAGAGCCAGCGTTACAAGATCCATGGTCTTATAAGGTGTGATAACAACAACAACGATTCCAGCGTTTAAATGGTTAAATTTTGATGTA
>NC_079513.1:19353410-19434074 GCF_000801105.2 Raphanus sativus | reverse complement strand
TAAGTGATTATTTAGTTACTAAGATATGTTCCATAGTAACTTGATGAATGAATGTACTAACATGGATACAGAGATTTAGTAACGGGTTAATCTCTTTCTTCAAGCTATCTCGGATCATTCCATATGTTTTCTCAACGTATGCAGCTAAGTGTTGCTTGAATAGTAACGCTGGGTATTTAGCTTCAACCATGGCTTGGTCATTTGATATCCCAACCATCCCGCTGTATCCACTGGATGTTTCCAGTCCCAATGAAGATGATTGCATCCCCTACAATGTTGTTACCAACAGTTACTAAGGCTCATACACATTAGAGGTTCAATTTTAAGAAAAGCTTACTTGCACCAGACGACCAAATAGTGTAGTCTGGGATGATCTGTTACGTCTTGAAGCAGAGTTATTTGTGTTGCTGAACTTGAGTGTAGATTGTAGAAGATATAAGAGGGTAGAGCTTGTTGTGAGCCAATAAGTTAGTTCCCTTGTGTCGTCTTGGCTCTTCTGGAAGAACCAAAGTTAGTATAAAGTTTTGGTTTCGTGGGTTTAAGGATGTTACTACTTCATTACCTCAATGGACGATCTGATTTTGTGAACAATTCTATCAAATATATTTGTTTTCTCCAGTTCAAATGATCTCCATTGAAGTAGTGTCTTGTAAATTATCCAGGCTGCCACAGATCTGCCATTATCAAATCTTCTCTCCTCGGTGAGGCATGTCAGCAGCACATCATGGCTCTCCTGTCCAGTAATACTCTTTATAAAACTCTCTGTAATGAACTTATGGGCATATAAGTACAAATGATACCTTTTGCCTATCTGTTAAAGATCTTTGTGTTGCTAACACAGTGACTGGAGTTCTTGGTTCCTGAAACAAATGACAGAGGGGTAAGGAAATGTAGTACTGTTTCTTAACTGGGCCTAGCAAGATAACTTACTTTTGTTTCCTGAACCACTTCTGTCTGATGTCCATTTTCAAGATCCTGCATAGTTATATTACATTAATTCAACTGTTGTACTTGTTTTTTTACACTAAAAGAATTGTATGTTGACAGAAGAAGTTCTTCACCTTTGCAGATGCAGAAACTGCTTCATTAGCCACTATCTTCTCTACAACAGCTGTCTGTCTTCTAAGAGTTTCATTTTCTGACTCTAGAATTGCAATCCTCTCCTTCAGGCTGATAAGAGATTTTTTGTTTTGTTTAGATATGTGATTATGATGTTATATGGATTTGTTTTTCAGATATGTGATGATATTCAGCTCACAAGAAAGTACCTGTTTAACTCTTCAGGCTCTACGGCGCTTGTTGAAGCAGTCAAAGCCTGCTGGCGCAAGATCTGATTTTCAGATTCAAGGTTTGACTGGTTCGTTTGTAATCTGGAAATTTAGCAACAATACTCATGAACTCTGACTGTAAAAAATAGTTATGATTTCAATGCCTCAAGAAACTGATTATATCAAATACCTCTCAATGACCTCTTGAAGTTGAATGGCCTTTGATTTTGCCTCTTCTGCATCATCTATACTTTCCTTGTTATCTCTCTCAAGTGCAGAACACACTGCTTCAAACTCCTCAATTTTTCCTTTTAATTTCTCTACCTCAACCTGCATTTTTGAAGATAATGTATGAGGAAAAAATATCTGCTAGTTGGTTTAACTTGATGCTCAAAAAACTTACCTCCAGCTCATTGTTTTGACTGCTCAGTAACTCCAGTTGAGTGTTGTCTACAACTGGAACCTCTTTGATGACTGGTGGAGCTTGTTCAATGGCTAGTTTTGCTGCTTCTTTCTCTTGTATGATTGCAGTTTGGGCTTCATCTAGCTTCTCTTGCAATTCAGTTAAAGCATTTTGTAGGTTTGCAATCTCTTGTGCTTTGGCTTCTTCAAGATCAACCTAATGCATATATTTTGAAATTATGACCACTATGTACTTAGATAGCAGAACAAATAAACTCTACTTTTTGTCCCATTGACAATCACCTTTTGATGTTTCTCTAATTCAAGACGCCAGGTTAGCTCTTCCACACGCTTCTCTAACTTGTCTTTGGCTTCCTTGAGTGCCCCAGTTTCTCTTGCAGCCTTTGTTTGAAAGATAATTGTTTCTTAGCAACTTCGACTGAAGCATGCATGAGTAGATTGATTCTTATCAATGAAACTTACCATTTTGAGCTTTTTGAGCTCTTTTCGAGCTACTTTAGCTCTCCACAGACATTGTAATGCTAACGTTGATTTTTTGTACTGGTTATAAGCTTCATGAGCTTGGTATCTTCTCCATTCTCTCTGTCAAAAACATATAAGAACAAAATCATATTGACCCTATTTGTCCCCTTCCAAGTTATATGATCATTGAGATTGGTCTAGCTAGTCTGAGATTGTAAAAGTCAGGTCCAGAAAATTCTGATCATTTGAAAACAAAGATTTGAGATCAAGAAGTCCAAATCTTAGTACCTGAACAATAATTGCAGCCTTGGTTCTTCTTTTGTGTCTATGTTTGTTTCGAGCATCCATTGCTCGTAAACCAGTCTGAATAACTGTTGCTGATGCCTGGAGTTTAGTGTAGCACATCCTTGCTCTATGAGCACGAGTGTTCTTTTGAATACAGATTGAAGCAGCTTCCCTTCGCATGTTTTGATATAACTTGCGTGCAAGTTGTGCTATATAAGCAAATAGAACATGACATAAAAGTTAGTTTAAATAACGTTGTGTCCTGATCAGATTATGACATTATATTATCACATAACAATGCTCTTATTCGTACAACAGTTCTATATTCATAGCTTTGTGTTGGGTAGGGAGTGTTAAAGAATTAAACCTCTCAAAAGTTTCTGCACAAAAATTGTAGCCTTTTTCTGCCCAAGGAACTCTTTTCTTGTCAAATAAGTCCTGATCTGCCTCTGAATGAGTCTGGTGGCAGCAGCCAAAACCTCGGTTCTTCGTGCATCTAGTTCAGCCATTTGTCCAGCCCTAAGAAATATCTTTGTTTTCCCTATCTGAAAATGACAAATCAGAATGCAAGTAGTGAATGGGTTCCGTATATTATTCATATTTGAAATGCATGTACCATGAGCTTGACATACCTGGTAACCCTTTAATCCCATTTTGTCACAGATTGAAGCACATGCAGACTTTTCATCAGATCTGTCAATACAAAAATGCAGTTTTCTGAGTGTTGATTGGATCATGAGAGTAATAATCTGTGTTATTTCTAGATAGAGTTAGTGTATTGTTATACCCTTCTGGTACATCTGTTGCTAGCATCACAAAACGATCAAGAAACTCATCAAATGCTCGTTTTGTTGGATAACCAGCACAACTGATTCTTATAGCTTCCAGTACACCCTGTTCACTTACACAGATTGGCTATAAGCATAAACCTTTTGTACTTGTTCAAATAGTAAACCTGAGACTCTAGGCTTGCTTACTCCACATCTTAGTTGGTTTAGGACAGTGTCATTCTCAAAAATCGATGGCTTTAGAACTGTATTTGGCTTCACACATCTAATATAATGAGGCTCCGTCGTGTTAAGCGTCTCCATTAGAGCTTGGAGTTGTTGCTGGAAGGTAGGTTATGTCAGGAATAAAGATCTTGAGCAATGTGCAAACGGTATGTTTTATTTTGCCTTACCTTGAAACGTGTCCCAATCGATGAAAACTTGGACTGCTTTGATGCGTCTTCTGGTAATGGTGGAAACAAATTGGCCACAAAAGAGCACTTAGATGCATCTAACAAAGCTTGATGTTCTGCCACAACATAGTCCTTGTTCTTGTCGAGAAAAAACTCTGCTGAGTATGTAACCTGAGGCAGAAAAGCATGGTCAGTAACTAGCTACTGTAGTTGCTTTTAGCTTAGTGTATAGAAATGTATTTGTCTCACATCTCCAGCATAGTGGTTGACAGTGAAGGCTGTTCTGGCAAGCTTAGGTTTGCTGAAACGCTTGTGTCCTTTATATGTTTGATACATCTTCTGTGCAAACGTCTCATGGGTCGACTTGGGAAACATGCTGCAAGAATGTAACCTCATATTGAACCGCTTCTAATTATTATTATAGATTGATAGTTTCTGATACACTTACCATGCTTCATCGAGTAAGGCAATTATGCCTCCTGGTTTCTGCAGAAAAAGAAGATGGTTTGCTTTTTAGTAATTAGTTGTGGAGCCAATGTCATCAAGATTTTAAGATGTTAGTTATACCTTCTCAATAAGATCTAAGACATCTTGGTTGTCAACAAATTCAACATAGCTCCAGTCGATTTCCTCCCTTGTGTATTCCTCTTGCTCCATCTTGAATACATGCTGCATAGAAAAGAAAAGAAACAAGTTTCCATGTAAAAGTTTCTTGCAATGTGAATTGGTTACAGTGATTTTATATCTTACCTGATTGAAGTGTTGTTGCAACTTCTCATTTGTGAGATTGATGCATAGCTGCTCAAAACTATCAAAGGTATAGTGGTTTTAGATCTTATGTGTGTCTATCATTTAGGTTTATCATTTCTGTCAGGTTTACCTGTTGATCTTGAAGCTTTCAAAACCATAAATATCGAGGACTCCGATCAAGCTTGTAGCATTCGGATCTTGACCTATTGAGCTGTTGATCTTGTCCACAATCCTGCCATAAATTGAGTTGAACATATATAGGTCATTGTTGGAGATTGCTCAAACTGAAAACTGCTCATCTAGACAATGTCCTGAAGGAAGACCATGTTAAAGGTACGTTTGGTCCCTCCAGTGATGTCTATGTGGTTTCTAAAATAATTCTTGTGGAGTGAAAAGAGAAGTTTTTGCATAAATATTGTCAAAATATTCATTTACTCACCAGTCAAACAGCCTGGAGTATACTGTCTTGGCTAAAGCATCACGGTTTAAGGCTGCTGATTCTGGATCAAGTGGCTTTGTAATGTTACCATCAGGAGTTACAATTACACGCTTGCAGAGTGAATCCTCCAGCATCTTCTCATTGCACCTGCGTCAAGTAGATTATCTGTCAGCATTGCCATTGGAACTGTGCAGAAATGTTTAATGTCAAGGATCACTAGACGAAGAAGATACATGAGTAGTTCTGCTGCTGTCTGAAGATGATATCTTGATTTATCATCCTTGAGTTTTGAAGAATCTGCGTCTTCTCCTTTGATAAAATTGACATTTCCAAGGTGGAGGATGGCAGCTACAACGCGGAATATGGCATCCTTAAATTTGAAGTTTCTGGTTATTATTTTGAAACAGTTCATCATCATATTGCATCCTTATAGAGAGTCATGAGACAAACCTGTGACTCTTGTCCAATACCAACAATGTCCATGGCATTTCTGGTCTCTAGATACTCTCTTGCATCATCTACATTAGAAACCTCATAGCAGTTTGTCTGATTCAGATAGTGGAACGTCCTTGGATCCCCTAGCTTGAACTTCTTGACTTCCTGAAAAAAAAATGGTATATGCTAAGTTTTTCTCCATCTATATTGATTTCAAGATTGTTACTGATCATTTTTTACCTCAGGTGGTGCTGCACATAGCATGTAGAAGCAGTGGTAGTTCCTCTCAGGGTCTGAAACTTGGCAAACACGCGACCGTTCTAGAAGATAAGTTCGGATTGCAGCTCCGGATATCTTCCCACGCTTGTCAAATTGGATCTCAACAAACTTTCCAAACCGACTGTTAGAATAAACACAGAGAGTTACAAATAGTCCAAACATAAGATGTCAGAGTTATGTCTCAAGTAAGTGTTGTAATAGCTAACACCTTGAGTTGTTGTTTTTCACAGTTTTGGCGTTTCCAAAGGCTTCCAAGACTGGATTAGACTGAAAAAAGCAGAACAGTTTTAGAATGGTGGAAACAGTTTATAGTAGAACGAGAGAAAGTAAACTCACTTCTAAGACTTGTTGTTCAACACTTCTCCCTTCTGTATCTGATCTGCCTCCCATGAATGCAAGATATCTCATAAGCATTTTGGTTGTCTCTGTCTTCCCGGCTCCACTCTCTCCACTAACCAAAATGGACTGGCTCTTTGCCTCATTTATCATCGCCCTACCATACATGAAAAGCTTTAGCTAAAGTCTCTCTCTACTTAGTGATTACAACTTGTTACCTGTAACTGGTATCTGCAACAGCAAACAGATGTGGGCTTAGCTCTCCGAACGCAGCTCCTTTATACTGCTCCATCATATGGACGCTGTACAAATGTGGAAGTCTTTGGAATGGATTCACAGCAATCAAGATGTTTCCAGTGTAAGTCTGCCTTATTCAAGAAGTTTGCAATTAGAGAATCTCAAAAAGTTTTGAACAATGGAATGTTTTAAGATTACTGACATATATCTCGTTTAAAGAAAACCGGCAAGCAAGATTGTGGAGGACCCCTGGCTCATGGAGGTAAGCCAGTTTAGTCATGTCATCAACTCCTGCAGGTGGTGCCTCTGTATCCTTTGGATAAAGGCTAGAGATACTAGCAACAATCTGCAAATATCAAATCTATTACTTTCTTTCTTCTAAGATTAATGGACAAATGACAGAACTCAAAGTGGTATTTATTATAAGAAATGAAAAGTAACTTCTTACTGTTTTCCCATCTGAAGTGAGTATTGTTGCATTAGTGCCTTTGATCTCTGTCACTTCTCCATTAGTCCATGAGAGTTCTGGATCCTCTACCCAGACATGTGACCCGAGTGTGATGTTTACAGGAGTCCCCTTAACATTATTCATCAAAGCAAGCTTTTCAGTATTCAAATTTCCAGAATAAAAATAAAATATACAACAAAAGGCTTACCATATATAGCTCAAGCTTCTCTAAGCTCTCAAGGTTGAGTATATGCAGAAGTTGAAGAACAAAGAGATCAAATCAACTTCATTCATATATTACTCTCTTGAGTCATTTTCTTGAAAACCATGTTTGAGCTTTTGATATGAAACTGTTTGGTGTAAGGTCACTACTCTTCATATGTATTCTTCTTTTTTTTCAAAGCTTTTATGCTGTACTTAACTTTTGAACATGAATGGGTCCTCGTAGGTTTAAACTAAATGTGAAATTGCTACTTTTAGAACAATAAAGTAGTTTGCTTTATATTTTGAAATTGCAACTGCACCAACTTTTCTCTTGATCGGCCATGGCCAGATACTGTCTCGCTGTGAAAGTGAATATCTTTCTTCTTTTTCCCCATCAAAAAGACATCAAGACCCTTAACGTTTGGTTCCAATGATCTCTTGCAGAGCCAAAGACTAAAGGGACGTGTCATCTATCTTATTAAAACAGGAACATTACAATTTTTTCTAGGTAGATTTTTAAAGATGGACCTCATATATTTAAATTAAATGTCTCATTCTTTATATATAATACGTACCATAGTCTAACTTTGCATTGATATATTTCCTTAAATACAGTTCTTCTTTTTGTCCATATTTCATATATGATTTTTACATTTATTACATGTCGATTTAAATAAGATATATACTAAGAATACTAAAAATATTAATCGTTCTATAATTACTCTATACAATTCATTTTAAATTGATCAGTATACTTTCATTGGCCATATTAATTTTATTAGTACGAATAACATTAGGTAGATAAGTCATAGACACATATATAAAGATATGATTATTCTTATAACTATGTTGGGTCTAATCTACTTTCTAAAACAAATAACACATAGCTTCATATATTGTATAGAATATAGTAATATTGTATAGTATTATATTTATACAATAATACTAAATACAAACCAAACTGAAATATAATATATATCAAAAATGTTTTGAACCATTACACACAAAATATATTAGACCTCAGAGATCAAATTCATTTTGAAATTACGTAATAATTATTTTTAAAAATTAAATTTCATAATGTACAATTTATATAAAATTTTGTGTTACAATAAAAAGACACAACTCGGGATTGCAAAATGTTATTTTTACATACGAAAGACAGTTTTGATATTGTTACTTTAAACACAAAATTGAATATACAAACTCGATACTACATAAAACTAAATAATATAGAATACATTTTAAAAATAAAACCCGTGCGGGTGTGCATATGTTTATATAATATATAAATATATTATGTTACACATATTTTCATATAAATAATATCCCAATGTAAGTTTTGTATGATAAATGTTGAAAATACAAAATATATAGCACTATATATTTTAAATAATATAGAAAAAATTACTTTACGTTATCATAAAATTTAAAAATCAAATTTAGTTATTAAATACATTGCTTATTTAAATACATTAGTACACATTGTTATTTATCAAAATTTTATATTAATACACATTGCGATCATGTATAACATTTAGTAAAAACAAAGATAAAAAAAAATTGACTCCCGCTCGGTCGAGCGGGTCATGATCTAGTGGTGCTTAAACTTGAAGTCATCACCTTAAAAAGTGTAAACTTGTCACATCTTGTTGAAAGAGTTTATTACTTTCTTGTTTTTCTTTTATTTTGTGTGTGTGAAGGCGGCAATGGTCCGTGGAGCATCTCCGGTGGCGGCTGAGGACGGTGGCCGAAGCTGGCCCATTTGGTTTAACTTTCCAACTATATTGGTTTCCCTTTCTCTTTTCTTTTCTCTTTGTATATATGGTCGACAGTTTTTTATTATATAGTTTAATTAGGCATGTTTTGAATATTCAAAGGTGCATTATTATCTGTCTATTTTTTGCTAATTTCTCGATCCAAGAACATCATGATTACATGTGCAACACTGTGTTTTACCTTTTTCATAAACTAAATTATAAGAGAATCTCTCAAAATATCTTATGTCAACTGGCTTAACATACTAATCCATCTATCAAAACATTGGTGTTCATGTAATTTATCTCCAAAACCAATTCCATACTAAAGATCACATCCATAATAATTCACCTGACAGATCATTAAGTCAGCTGGCATGTTTGCCTCACTGATCACCACTGGAATGTTTCAGACATTTCCCAAAGTTAACATCATAACTTGGTCTCCAGCTGACAGTTCAGTCAGAGAATCATGGGAGTTACACACTGCTTCATGTTATGCTTTAAGTTCCAATTTATTGAACTAAAAAGTGTCCAAACTTTTAAAACTGAAACAAACAAACATCTCTTAGATTGATTGTAGAATACTAGTAAAGTAATGGGACTGTGAAAAAATTCACATAGAAATTCTGAGTTCCTGTACAGTGTCTGTTACGTATACAGATACGAACGTTAAGAAACTCTTTCACTATATTCTTGTTTTGCAAAAAGCTATGTCACAGAGTTGGAGCAGCAGGGATACAAGATTGATACAACATACGAACTCAATGTTTCCTTGTAGTGTTTTCCATGAACTTCACTAACCTGCAAGAATCAAATGAATCAAAGACTGTTATACACAACATTGAGTTACAAAGCCACTCAGATAGCCCGTTGGTTCAGCCTTGTTATGTTGTACACACTAATTGACTGTGTCAGTTTGGTTAATGATAAACAATGGCTTCAAGGAACTTTACATTAGCTTTGTTTCAGCCACCGATGTGTATCATTGGCCTATTAGCTGTCTTGGCAATGTCAAGCATTCCAGCGTGTGCTGCTTTCTTCCTCTTCACCTGAAACCCCCCATTTTGAAAAAAAAAAAAAATCTTTATGTCTCGTACACAAAACCAATCTTTGACGAAAACAGAGGAAACATTTCATGACAAAGCAACTAAATACATACAGCAGCGCCTATAATTTCCCTTAGCGTTTCGTCATCAGCACCAGACCGGATAGGATCTCTCAAACTAACCTGCTTACAAGAAAATGATTGTCAAGTTTAACGTTATTGAGAAGCAACCAAGAGTCATCATGTGTACAGGGAATCATGTTAGTGTGTGTGTAGGTGTTCTAAGTCAATTTGAATCATCAAGTAATCTTAATGTACCTCTGAAGGACCGAACAAGCATACTTTGAAGTTCCCATCCGCAAGTAATCTTAACCTATTGCAGCCAGAACAGAAGTGTTCCGTCATGGATGTGATGAAAGACACAGAACCGCAGTGCCCATCAATGGTAAAGTTCTTAGCTGTTTCGGTAGGGTGATCTTGGACACGTTTAATACTCGGAAAGCGCTTTACCTGTTATACCATAACAACAACGCCAAAACCAATCATGAAACTCTCTGCTCAAGAAAAAGGCAGACAAATCTCAAAAAAAAAAAAAGACAAAACATAAAAGAGAAATCTACCTTACCACTTTATCCATCATCTCAGCGTAAGACACAAGCTTCTTTACATTCCAAACGTTTCCATCAAAGGGCATAAACTCTATGAACCGGACGTTGATAGGCTTATCTCGCGTCAATTCCACAAAATCACAAACCTCATCATCGTTCAATCCCCTCATGACAACACAGTTGACCTGTTAAAAGACAAAGCATCAAAATCTCACTCTGCTGCAATAGTCAAATGTGGAAAAATGAAGAACATACCTTCACAGGATTGTATCCAAGAGCGATAGCGGAATCAATTGATTGCATAACCCTCTCGTGCCCTTTACGTCTAGTCAGAAACTCGAACTTCGCAGGGACAAGAGTGTCCAAGCTGATGTTGATGGAATCAAGCCCACATTCTTTAAGCTTCGGTAGCTTTCTAGCTAGAGTGATGCCATTAGTAGTAATAGCTAAGTTCTTCAACCCTTTTAAGCTGGACAACTGCATACAGATCTCTTCGATGTCTTTCCTCACGGTAGGCTCGCCACCGGTTAATCTAATCTTGTTAACACCGGAAGAAACGAAGAGACCAGCTAACCTAACGATCTCGGACTGTGAGAGCAGCTGAGGCGTAGGAGTAAGCTCCACGCCTTCGGAGGGCATGCAGTACTGACACCTGAGGTTACAACGCTCTGTCAAGGAGATCCTCAAGTAGGTATGAAACCGACCAAATGAATCAACCAACATGTCTGAGAGAGGGTTGTGTTTTGTCTGATCAACTTGAGCTGCATTGCTGCTTAATGAACGGTCACTAGTAGTACTAGTAATGGTTCTTGACTCAACCTGCTAAATGACCACAGTTAAAACATTGAATCTCTCTAATAGAAAACCAAAAGGCCAAACATATACTAAAAGAAAAATCAACATTCATCCTATCAGCTCGATTTTTTTGGCAAAAGATTGAGACTTTACCAAGAAAGAGTTGGAAGTGGTGAAACCCATTTGCCGGGGAGTGAGTTTGGAAAGGCATCTCCTCATCGTTGTTAGCAACTGCAGAGAAAAGGATTGAGTGAGAAGCCTGAACACAATCGTTCAAAAGGGTGAAGATTAAAAAAAAAGAAGAGTTGATTGAAGTGAGAGGAGAGATGGGTGACCTTTGGCAGACGGAGAGAGTCTTCTTTGTTCTGGTAAAACGAAACAAATTTGGATTCTTCTTTCTATGGTACAAAAAGGCTGGCGTTGAAAAGATGAAGACGGCAACTACGGAGTTGGGAGGTTTGGATTAAAAAACAGAAAACTATTTCGTCTTTTCTGAGAGACATCTGCCGGTCTTGCCAGTTGCCGGTTACCAAACTAAACCATCGCTAATTTTGGAAGTTTTTTTTTCTAAACCACATGATCGTTTTTTTTTATGACAACAATATACTATTCTAGTGACTTTCTATCGGTTCGGAAAATCAAACCGGATGAACTGAATCGACATATAACATAGCTGAAGAAGAATTCTTTGCACCATGTGTAAGTTTGTGCACCATTGTATTTTGTATCCTCGGAATATATCTAATCTTAAAAATAGGAAAGAAAGTCTTATTTTAGGCAAAATTCCTCCATATGTAAAATAAATATTGACCATTCTTTAAATGACGACATCATTTTTATCAGTTGAGAATAATCTATTGCAAAAACTATATCTGAAAATTGCAGGATCATGATCGTTTATTTGGAACTTTATTGGTAAAAATCCCTTTTGAATTTGACCCAAAAACATCCCTTAAAATACTAGTATTCTATGGTCGAATCAGGCAAGAGAATTGTCATCTAAATTATACATCAAACTTTATAATATGATTTCAAACCAGAATTTAACCTAGTGAGTTTAGAATAGGAATTGGTTGTATTGGCCTTTAATTCAATTTCATGGTGGGAGAGATGTTCTACGCCACATCACTAGAAGTATTAGTAACGGCTTGATCCGAGACCTACGAGGAGACTAAGACCTGGCCCAAACTCCTCTTGACTAAAAAAAAGAGAAAAAAAGATTAACCCATGAAGTTCAATATGACAAACAGAAAATGGATGAGAAACAATTTTTTTTTTTTTTTTGATAAAGGGCTTCGATGAGAAACAAATTAACATGCATATTAACCACATAATCCTGTCCAAAGAACATGACAAGCCAACAAGAAAAATAAATAACAGGTGTTGTAATAAATGGGCTATGTAAGTTGAACTAAACTTGGAACATATGAGCAAACACGAGGGAAACAATATTTGTGAGGAGAATTTGCGAGAGGCACTATTTCCAACCATCCATCCACTCCAAAGATGTAAGCTACGTTGCGAGAACCTTCTATGTCGTCTTTACCGAAAACAACTGCAACCTTCTTCTCCTCGTCAACGAAGAAACTCGCACGTGTAAACGGAAACTGGAAGCTGGTGAGGTTCACAGCCAAGAACACCTTGGTGCTCCACGACACCGTGTTGGGCTCAATCTTAGTCGTAACCCAAATCACCATCGACGAATCCCACAGTTGCTGAAACAAAATCGCAAGCTGCTCTTCTCTGACACTTGACAGAGCGAGCGTCTTTGGGTTGTGCCACTCGAGTGGTGGCAGAGGCAAACGGGCCCCAAATACTTCTCTAGTGTAATCAAAACAGAGTAAACAACAATCTCGGTCTCTCCGTGAAGCCTTGTTTCTAGCAAACCAGTAGGTGTTTCCTCCGATAGAGACGCGACAGTCATCGTCTAGAATAAAGTCTAGAGTGACATCAAGAACCCTCCATGAACGAGAGTTAAAGTCGTAGATACTGTACTCAGCAAAAGTAACCGTGGTAGGAGGAGCATCATTATCACTATGGTCCAACTGGTAATCAGTTAAAAAATCATAATCACTATGGTCCGAGATTTGGTAATCATTAGTAAAATCATAATCAACATAGTGCGAGATTGTGTAATCAGCAAAGCTCAAGATCTTGTGGGAGTTGCTGCTCTTGTCGTATCCCATATCGTATATATAACAGTCCAATCTTTCGAAGCTATGCGTGGGCTCGATCCACCGGCTTTGTCCCCAGGGTTCCAAACGACGAGCCTAGCGTTGTCTTGAGAGATGCATAAGAATAAACCATTACAGTGAAAGACTTCACAGACATCGATTTGATCTATACAGTTTTGGCTGGTAAGCGTGCCTTCATGACGCATGTATCCGATGTCAGCGTTCTCGTCGAGATTGACGCTCACCAAATAAATATCGTAGTCCATCATCAAGACTAACATAAACTCGTCTGCTAGTGTTGCTTGACGACCAAGGTGCTTCGTTGTGAAGCTGCTGTCTTTGGATAAAGCGTTCCAGGCTTTGCAAGTTGACCGGGCGCTTGTTAGAGATGTCACGGGAAGTCGAGAGAGAACCTCCTCCGCCAAATCCCGTGGGAGATCCGTCATCGACGGTTCATGTGCTCGACCTAGGTGCTTTTTTGCAGATATCCCAACTTTGGATTTCATAGTTAAATCCCTATTGGAAGATTTGTTTCGAGTCTCAATGGATGATGGATGTAAACCTTGATAAACCTATTCTTTATTTTGCCTCTGTTATTTACACTTTTCTTCCGTCTCTAATGTATAAACAACCAAAGACATCTTTAACAAAGATTTTTTTTTTTAAAGGATAGAGAAAGCAAAACACTTCTTTTTTTCCTCTATGATATATGACAAACAATCTGAATACAGAAACATAAAACTCAATAAAATAATAGAAGATAATTTTAAAGAGTGTTTTATATTATATTTTACTAAAATCCTGTTTGCTACCAATTTTATATCTGGATATCTTTCTATTAAAAAGATAAGTACAATTTGTTTGACCAAGAAAAAGATAAGTACAATTTTTATTTACTATACAAATTTATATTAGGTACATTTCATTAATTACATTTATTTGATTATTTACATTAATCTATTAAATATATAACATTTATAAAGCAATCTTAATAATAATAAAGATATTAATTAATTAATTAATTAATTAATTTTAACTATAAATTTAAATTTTATTTTTAGTTATAACAAAATCTGTTGAGAAAAATCTAACAAAATTTTACTAAAAACTTTAAATAGTTTTAATCTAATGCATTGATTAATTTCGAAATTAGTAATATAATATTATTATAAATATTTTATTATAAAACAAAAACAAAATTATATACTACTTTATAAATCTTATTGTTATAATCTATATTATATTAAAAAGTAATATATGAATTAAATACGAAAATTGCATTAAATTGGTAAATTAACATATTTTTAAAAAATACTTTCATTTAAATCAATAAATAAAATACCATTCCTCGGCTAAAAAGATTAAAATATCATTCACAAACTAAAAGTATTAAAATTTGTAAATTATGCAAGATTTTTTAAAATTTTGTTTTATTAGTAAATTTATCTAGAATTCAGTTTCCAATATCACTAGATTTGATGGAAACTTAGAATCATCAAAACTCATTTTCTTTAGTAACAAGAGATTTTGTAAGTTATTAAACAATCAACAAATCAATAACACTAGATTTTAGTAAAAATATTAGAATCCACCAACTAATAATAATAGAAATTGAGAATTTTAACAATTATTAAAAAATTATATCCCACTAGCATCCCTTAGATTCTTAAAATCCTTGAACTAGAACATTTTCATAATTTTTTTATATATTTAAAATTATTTATGTTAAATCTCTTGACTTATAAAAACAACCAACTCTACAAAAAATATATTCCCACTAATCCCTCTTCAATTTGGTTTAGTTGACTGATTTTAAAATTAAATCTATTTTATAAAACTCATCCATATAAGCCATTAAATTGATTTTTATTTTCAAATCCAAACAAAAAATAATTTTACTTTTCATATAGATGCACCTAGCCCTGGTTATTCGGATATCCATTGGCATTTGGATCAGAATTTATGTATTTTAGTTATATTTTATAACATCTCCTAAATTTCATTCTAGTAAATTTACTAGTGTAAATCGGGTTCGGATGTAATACATATGTTTCAGGTCGGTTTTGTATCATATCATAGAACTTATAAAATATATTAATTTGGACACTTATTTCGGAATTTTTTGGGTTTTCTGGTCGGATTTGGATATATTTTGTAACACTTCACAAAGACCCATTCAAATTCAAATACTTATTACATTTCGATGTGGATTCGGATGACGGATTTTATGTTGGACCATCGATGGAGATAATGAAAGAAGAAGCCCAAAACTCCCTTAAAACAAAACCAGTTTACAATGTAACAACGTAAACATTGAAACCGGTTTGATTCGGTTCGACTTAAAAAGGAACGAAAACCGGTGTCTCGCGTCTTCTTTCCCAATATACATACAGTTTCTCTCTCTCCCCCCTCTTTACTCGAAAGTCGATGATTATTCTCCCCGCAAAACCCTCCCTCCTCGTCTGTCTCTGGGTTTAAGTTTAACCTGAGTCTCTCTCTCGCTTGATTCTCCACTTCTCTCTAATCACTGGAGAGGAGAAGATGAGTACAGTCGATAAAATGCTGATCAAGGGTATCAGAAGCTTCGACCCTGAAAATAAGAACGTCATCACTTTCTTCAGGCCTCTAACCCTAATCGTCGGCTCCAACGGCGCCGGAAAAACTGTAAAATCGCTTAACCCCTTTCTCCCTCACTCTCTCTTCACTCTCATTTCGTCTTTTTTTTTTTGATTGAAGAAAAATTGAGGTGTGTGTTTCTGCAGACGATTATAGAGTGCTTGAAGGTATCTTGTACCGGAGAGCTGCCTCCTAACGCGAGGTCTGGTCACAGCTTCATTCATGACCCTAAGGTTTGTTTACTTTCTTATCGATTCTGCTTACTAGGTCTGTATGTTGAATACTTTGATGAGTTACTTAGTGTAAGGTTAGCTATACAGTCTCTGCATGTTCAGTGTTTTGATTACTCCTTGAAGGTCTGGCTATGGACGCTGTTGATTCTGTTGTTGGCTCCTTGTAATTCTTTTGGGAGATTTCATTGAAAAAAGATGTTCTCTTTTGTTATCTCTTTTTAATGAATTACTTAGTGTAGTTTTAGCTACAGTCTATGCATCTTTAATATTTTGATTTCCCCTTGAAGGACTATGTAGCTTGTTGATTCCACTTGGCTCCTTGTAAAATTTTGGGAGATTTTAGTGAAATAATAGTTTCTTTTTTTTTGTTATATCTGTTGATAAGTTACTTAGTGTAAGGTTAGGTACAATCTCTACATCTTCAGTGTTTTTGAGTTTCCCTTGAAGGGCTATGGACATGGAGGTTGTTCATTCCATTGGCTCCTTGTAAATTTTTGAGAGATTTTACTGGAAGAAGATGTTCTCTTTTTGTTATCAGGTCGCTGGGGAAACGGAGACTAAAGCACAAATTAAGCTGCGGTTTAAGACAGCTGCAGGGAAGGATGTGGTATGTATAAGGTCATTTCAGTTGACACAAAAGGCTTCAAAGATGGAGTACAAGGCCATTGAGAGTGTCCTTCAAACCATTAATCCTCACACTGGAGAGGTTTCACCTGATTCTTCTTCATATTACTCTTTGATTTAGTTCTTTTTATCCTTGTACTCTTTAGCTACCAAGTTGATGTGCTAGTGTTATACTGTCTAAGTTTCCTTGCAAATAGAATGATTTGGTTACCTGTTTTCATGAAGGTAATCAAACGCAGAGCATCACTAGAGTTTCTTCTGTTGCTTTATTTTAGATGTCTCCATTCTGTGCATGTTGTTTTCAATCAATATCATTTTTCTTTCTAATTTTCCTGTATACGTTATTCAACTGCAGAAAGTATGTCTCAGCTACAGATGCGCTGACATGGATAGGGAGATACCAGCTTTGATGGGTGTATCTAAAGCTATATTAGAAAACGTCATATTTGTGCACCAAGATGAGTCTAACTGGCCACTGCAAGATCCTTCTACTTTGAAAAAGAAGTTTGATGATATTTTCTCAGCCACCAGGTACTATTCTATGATCTGTACTATGCATATATTTTCTGGGACTTGTAGTGACCAGGAGAGGGTGACCATTGTTTCCTCTCCCTAGTATTGTTTGATTCCTGTTCTTATATTTTTTTTGTACCTGAACTGATTTTTGACTTAAATACCCAGACATCTAAGTGAGTCTTTAGAAGAGAACTATGTTATGGAATTTGGCAACGAAGGAGTTGTAAACTTACCTGTTATTTTTTTTCACTTCCGTGTCGTATTTGATACATCTGCTGTAGAAGAAACCGCTTCCCAGAAACTGTAACATGTGTTTTAACATGAAACAGATACACAAAGGCGTTGGAAGTTATTAAGAAACTTCACAAAGATCAAGCTCAGGAGATAAAAACGTTTAAGTTGAAGTTGGAAAATCTGCAGACGTTGAAAGATGCTGCTTATAAGGCATGCTGGATATTAACTTGTTTCCCATTAATTTTTGCTTTCAGTATCACTGGTCACTGATGCAGATTGTTCTAGTTCTGAAAGTATTTTAGACTAGTACTGTATGCATGTGCTTAGATTCTGTGGGCTACTCTTATGACTTGATACTTCCTCTGCAGCTTCGTGAGAGCATTACTCAAGATCAAGAAAGAACAGAGTCTTCAAAAGCTCAGATGTCGGAAATGGAAAACAGCATTCAGAAAGTGGATGCTGAAGTTCATAATAAGGAAATGATGTTAAAAGATCTGAGAAAGCTACAGGACCAAGTTTCAAGAAAAACTGCCGAAAGGAGCACCTTATTTAAGGAACAGCAGAGACAGTATGCAGCATTACCCGAGGAAAATGAAGGTTCTCTCTTTTACTATCGTGATATTAATACCTTCGCTTTATTTTAGGTGGTCATTGTCAGAGTGGTTTTGTCCTTTCGAGTCAGATTGTCTTTTATAGTTGTGTGAATTTGTTTTTGCCTTTCTGGAGAAGTATCTGGCATTTTGTTATTTTGTCATATAAACGAAACCTGTTGATACTTGTCATAATTGTTGTTCAGATACTATTGAAGAACTGAAAGAATGGAAAAGCAAGTTTGAAGAAAGGATTGCGCTTTTGGAGACCAAAATTCGAAAGATGGAGAGAGAGATGGATGACACACAAACTACAATTTCTTCTCTTCACAATGCAAAAACCAACTATATGCTGGAGATTAGCAAGCTACAAACAGAAGCTGAAGTAAATCTAACAAAGCTACGACATACTAAAATCTTATGAGTTCTGTTCCATTTAGTTTAGCCTTTTACCTTTTTAAACATAGGCTCATATGCTGCTGAAGAATGAAAGAGATACTTCCATCCAGAAAACATTTTCCCATCACAATTTGGGAAATGTTCCTAGTACCCCTTTCAGTACTGAGGTAGTTTTGAATCTCACAAATCGAATAAAATCAAGACTGGGTGAGTTTGAGATGGACTTGGTGGATAAGAAGGTACTCATCCTTTGTTTTCTCCAGAATCATTTCTTTTGTATTTTACTTGCATCTGTTGACATCCTTAGACATTCTGAATTGTCATCTCAGAAATCAAATGAGACTGCTCTAAGTACGGCTTGGGATTGCTATATGGATGCTAATGACCGTTGGAAAAGCATCGAAGCTCAGAAACGAGCTAAAGATGATATCAAGGTGTGGTTCACCAATTGGAATTCTAGCCTAATCCTCCAGTTACGAGCCTAAATTCTAACACATTTTCTTTTGACGTTGACTTATGCAGACAGGCATATCAAAACGCATAGAAGAGAAAGAAATCGAGCGTGATTCATTTGAATTCGAAATATCCAATGTGGATGTTCAACAAATTGATGAACGAGAAAAACTTGTGGTATTGCGTTCGTTCCCTTGATCTGGATACATGATTTTGCTCTTGATGAGTTTGCCTTTGCTACCTTTGCCTTATTTTGCCATCCTTTTTGTTTGCACAGCAAGTTGAGCTTGAGAGAAAGTCAAAACAAAATTCTGAAAGCGGATTTGAATCCAAAATAGAGCAGAAACAGCATGAAATATACAGCATGGAGCATAAAATCAAGACTCTCAATCGAGAAAGAGACGTTATGGCTGGTGATGCTGAGGATAGAGTGAAATTGTCTTTGAAGAAGACGGAGCTGGAGAACCTCAAGAAGAAACACAAAAAGATGTGATCTCTCACTTACTAATGCTTTCCCGCAGCTTTCTTTTTACCGGTTCGCTATTTTGACTCTCTAATGATATTTACCAGAATCGATGAATGCAAGGATAAAGTTCGAGGGGCGCTGAAGGGGAGATTGCCACTTGAGAAGGATATGAAGAAGGAAATAGTTCAATCTCTAAGGTCGTGCTTTCACTTAATTTGTTACTTGTTGTGATTATGAATGAATCCTTTATAAATAAATTACGAGTTCAAAATCTTCACATTTAAAAATTTCTTTGTATTTATTTCCTCTGGTCAGGTCAGTTGAAAGGGAATATGGTGACCTGAGCTTAAAATCCCGAGAAGCAGAAAAGGAGGTGAACATGTTGCAGATGAAGATTCAAGAAGTAAACAATAGCCTATCCAAGCATCACAAGGATACAGAATGTAAGCGTGGTGTATAATTACTAATAGATAAATATTCGTCAGTTTTCTGACTAGCCCTTAAGTTGTTGATAAAATGCTCTTGACAACTTTGTAAGTTTTCACGCTGGCAATTGATTCTCTTTTTTTACACTGTACATGAACTGACATATATAACACAGATAAAAAGTACATTATTGGCGGAAAGTGAACTTTTTGATAATAATATCTATGCACTCAATCTGACTTCTATATCATTTATGCAGCAAGAAAGAGATACATTGAGTCCAAGCTTCAAGCGTTAAAACAGGAATCATTTACCATTGACGCTTATCCCAGATTGTTGGATTCGGCTAAGGACAAACGAGACTACCACAAAAGGTTTCTGGTTGAAAATTGCAGACTTTTTTTTTAAATACCCCATTTCATGCTTTGCGTGATACCAATATATTTCTCTCTTGCATTCAAAGCGTAGTTCTGTTTTTGGTCTGTGTTTGCAGCAAATATAACATGGCAACTGGTATGCGCCAGATGTTTGAGCCATTTGAGCAGGTAGCCCGTGAACATCATTTTTGTCCTTGCTGCGAGCGCACTTTTTCAGCTCAAGAAGAGGACAACTTCGTTAAGAAGGTTACAAAATTTCCTCCAGTAGATTTTTCCTTTAAATTCATATTTTTCATACTATTTATGCTTCTGAAATAACTGTTTGTACCTTGATTTGGTGAATTTATTTTCAACTACAGCAAAGGGCTAAGGCTTCAACAACGGGGGATCATGTCAAAGCATTAGCAGCAGAGTCTTCAAATGCTGACTCTATCTTTCAGCAGCTGGATAACCTTCGCTCAGTTTTTGAAGAGTACACGAAACTAACTGATGAAATTATTCCTCTCGCCGAGAAATCTTTGCAAGAATTTACAGAAGAGCTGGAGCAGAAGTCCGAAGCCCTTGATGATGTAAGTTGGGAGCTCTTGAAATTTCCTTGGATTAATTGATTCGCAGCAGCAAAGTCAATTATAGTCGTTTGAAGTTTTGCTGTTTTCTGCTTGCTGTTTCCTCTCAATCATGTTTGTGATGCAAATCAGCACTTTGCTCATATCTTCTCACAAGCTGGAAATCCTAATTTTTGTTCATATATTCTCACATCGTATATCATCAATCTTTTCAGGTATTGGCAATCTCAGCGCAGATAAAATCTGACAAAGACTCAGTTGAAGCATTGGTGCAGCCCCTGGAAAATGCTGATAGGCTTTTCCAGGAAATCGCATCCTACCAGAAGCAAATTGAAGATCTCGAATATAAACTTGATTTCAGGGGTCATGGTGTTAAAACTATGCAAGAAATCCAATCAGAACTAAGTAGTCTCCAAAGCACCAAGTAAGTACCGTAAATTTAAGCAGGGTAAAACATTTTATTTCCCTTGGATATATCTTGGTTTAGCATGCACGAAGTGTTCGATCCTTTCTTATATACCCATAAACAGGGATAAATTGCACGATGAGCTGCAGAAATTAAGGGATGAACAGATTTACATGGAACGTGATATATCATGCCTCCAAGCCAGATGGCATGCACTAAGAGAGGAGAAGGCTAAGGCTGCCAATTTGTTACGCGACGTTACGAAGGCAGAAGAGGACCTAGAGCGTTTAGCCGAGGAGAAAAGTCAACTTGACCTAGACGTTAAGGTGCGTCTTCTGCGAGTTTTCTTTACATTGTTTTCCACTTTTCGTCTTTCCGTGTGTCACTTGTATGATTTTATCAGACTACATTGTTCATTGGTGAATATGGAGGTTCTAATTTATTAAGCCCATGATCATTTGTGAATCATTTGTCGTTCTGATAAAATATGTTTCCTAGTAATAGAATGCAATGGGACAACCTTCGCTCTGTAACCTTGCTGCATATAGATATGTAGAGGATACGCCAAACAATGGGTAGCAATAACCTGCTCTCTAGTAGGTGGTAGTGTGCTTGTAAATGGTTCATTTTGTGTATTTTGAAAAGCTTCAAATATATACTGTCTATGCATTCGTTGAAATGTGATCACATTTAAGTGTTTAGAACCCTTAAATGTAACACAATCTTCTATTTTATATATTTTCAGCATTTGTCCGAGGCTTTGGGCCCTTTGTCCAAGGAAAAGGAGCAGTTACTGAGTGTTTACAATGATATTAAAGTTAAACGTAATCACGAGTATGAAGAACTTGCGGAGAAAAAGAGAAACTACCAACAAGAAGTTGAGGCATTGCTGAAGGCCAACTCTAAGATTAATGAGTATGTTCTGTTAACCAAATATTAATTAATCATTATCACGTATCATTTGTACCAGATAGATAAGCTTACAGCTGCTTCACCAGGTATCGTGAGCTGAAGAAAGGAGAGCGGTTAAATGATATTCAAGAAAAGCAGCGGGCAGCTGAATCCCAGCTTCAGAGCGCCGAATCTAGAAAGAATGAAATTGCAGCTGAACTGAGCAAAAGTAAAGACTTGATGGGGAATCAAGATCAACTAAGAAGAAATATAGAGGATAACTTGAACTACCGTACAACAAAAGCACAGGTCGAGGTGCTTACAGGCGAGATCGAATCACTGGAAGAGCAAATTTTGAATATTGGTGGGATACCCGCAGTTGAAGCTGAAATTTCAAAGATATTGCGGGAAAGAGAAAGACTTCTTTCAGAGGTACGCAGCTTCTTACATAATTATAACACGTAAATTGAAAATGATTTTGGTGCCTATGGTTTAGCTAGTTATTTATTGTCCTTGATGCCATGTGTAAGATCTTCCATTTAATATTATATAACTACTAAGTGATAGGTTTTTCTATGTTAAGCATCGTTTCAAGGCAGCCAAATAATATTCAGTTAAGAGAAGGGTTTACTCACTGTTAGCAATTGCGATGTGTGAACTTCGAGTTATGCTGCGTTATTCTGGATTATGTAAAGATCATTTTTTTAAAAAAGCTTCCATAACCTACTTTATTGTGCTCGAAGAATAATTTTTCTTTTTTTTTTCTTGTAGTTGAATCGGTGTCGTGGAACAGTGTCTGTTTATGAGAGCAGTATCTCAAAGAACAAAGTAGAGCTAAAACAGACACAATACAAGGACATCGATAAGCGGCACTTTGATCAACTGATCCAGCTAAAGGTAAGGCAGTGTCTTATTGATTAACTAATGCCACACTTTATGTTCTCATAAGCTAAACATTTTCATTTTGGCCAGACAACTGAAATGGCAAATAAGGACTTGGATAGATACTACAACGCCCTTGACAAGTAAGGTGTTCTTGGGTCCTCATCTAGTTCACAGCCAATTTGTCTGCAGTTTTAAGCCTAGTTTAATTATATTTTGAATATTTACAGAGCACTGATGCGCTTCCACACAATGAAAATGGAGGAAATAAATAAGATTATAAGGGAACTGTGGCAGCAGACATACAGAGGTCAAGACATCGATTACATAAGAATACACTCAGATTCCGAGGGTGCAGGCACTCGCTCTTACAGCTACAGGGTACGCTACAGAATTGACGGCATGTTTTTTACCAACTCTGATCACACCATTAAAAACATTGTGGTACACTATTGTCTTTTCAGGTTCTTATGCAGACTGGTGATACAGAACTTGAAATGAGAGGAAGATGCAGTGCTGGTCAAAAGGCGAGTTATTCTAAAATCACCGCTCTTGCAGAAGCATCATTTCAAAGTTCGTTTAAGCATCTTTCTTTAACTCTGGTAATCATTTCTTGGTGATCATTCTCCTCTGCAGGTTCTTGCTTCATTGATAATAAGGTTGGCATTGGCCGAGACATTTTGCCTAAACTGTGGAATATTAGCACTTGATGAGCCAACTACAAACTTGGATGGTCCTAATTCAGAATCTCTTGCAGGAGCTCTTCTTAGGTAATAATTAAAATCTCTACCCGTAATGAGTTATGATATGATGACACATGGGTACATACATTTAAACGCTAGAATCGTTGTTGTTGTTATCACACCTTATAAGACCATGGATATTTAACATTGGATCTTATTATGTCACTGTTGTTTTACAGGATCATGGAGGATAGAAAGGGACAAGAGAATTTTCAGCTCATAGTCATTACCCACGACGAACGCTTTGCTCAAATGATTGGCCAACGGCAACATGCTGAAAAATATTACCGAGTGGCGAAAGATGATATGTAAGCAAAAACTCTCTTACTTACCATTCTCATCTCTTCTTTGTACTCTTGATCTGAAACTTCGACAACTCGTAATCTTCTCAGGCAACACAGCATAATCGAGGCCCAAGAGATCTTTGATTAATAAAAGGCCCTTGCTCGTCCCCTGTTAACCAACATAACAGAACAGCTTTTTTGAAGCTATAGGTTATAGCTTTCTTGGGTATGTTATTTACAACTCCCATGTATGGTTTGTTTAGATGTGTGCAAAATTTTCAATTAAACTTTTAAAAAAACGAAGTTAAGTTATTTTAGAGACATGCAACATTCCAAATGATTCAAGAGTTTGCTGCTGGTTTTGGTTCTCCAACAAGTCTTTTGTTTTTATTTATGAACGTAAAACATCATATTACAAAACTAGCCACTAACACATTGTTAATAGCTTCATATCATACACCTCTCGAGTCTTTTCTCGAAAAAAAAGGGAACTTTTAGAAGATAGGAGTAGCAACAGGAGTGAAACCGAGCAACTTCTTAGAATGAAGCCATGGTTGAACAACCACAATAGAGTCGAACATCCTGCTCGTGCCATCAGTTTGAGTCACTTCAATCCTTAGATAGTATTTAAGACCAGCCACGACCTGTTGCTGAGCTGACACAACTCGGCTAAATGTCAACGGACTCGACACGGCCGTTTCTCTTTTCGCAATCGAAGCTACGTTTCCTTTCTCGCTCTGTTCCTCTAGATTGAATTGTTCTACGCAGTACCTGCGATACAAAATCACATCACGATTCTAACTCAATATAAACAACGTGTATGGATGTATCATGCATGTATGTATGTATGTGTACCTTCCAAGTTCTTGAACTTCCATGTTGGTCTGAACGTTCGGAACATCCGACTTCCCTCCGACAAGGATGGACTTCCTTATCGCGTTCGCCGATGGAGTCACGACGGCCATCACCAAAAGGCCTAACAATGACAATTTTAGATAGACTTGTGACATTGCTTCTGCTTTGGCTTTTAAGTTGATATATATTTCGTGTGATTTCTTTTGACTTCTTAATGTTTCTCCAAAGCTTTTGATATATTGTACGAAGTGTTTGTGTGTGAGATGAAAGAGAATGATAGAGAGAAGCATTTATATAGAGAGTTTTGGTATGGGTTTGATGGTGTTTGTGTTTGTGTGTTGGGGTCCCATGCCATAGGCACCTTCAAGATTCCGCATCTTTTATGTTACTTTGTCATCAACACGTGAAGTGAGCCCCCACCATTTTCAGTTTTAACGTATGTGACATGCTCGGATCATAGTTATTTTATTTGTTTTCTATAAACGACAAGTTCAGAATAATTCTGTGAACTTTTTTTGGTAAAGTAATTTGTAGAAGGATATTTAACGATGTTAAATATGATCAACTAGTTAACAACAGTTATAAGGATTTAAACTTTGGGTTTTTTTTTTTAACTTCAGAGCGAATATTTCAACCATTAAGTCATTATAGATTAGTTTAACCCCAGAAGATTTTTATCATCTTTTTGTTGCTATGATTGATCCGTTGGGATTCATTTTAAATTATAACTGACCAAAGGAATCATCATGCATGGGTCTCTCTAGCCCTTCCTTATCGCCTCGATTTGAGATTGAAATTATTTGTCCTTTTGTTGGTTTTGGATCATGATGCAATGATGTTTGTGAGAGCAACACGTATCAAGTGAATTTGACATCTGCCCTCTCTTCTCTTCGCATGCTGCTCACGTAGCACCTCCTCTTACGTATGCTAAACTGCACATTGATCCATATGTCAATTTCAGTAGCTAAACGAAACAAAATAAGAAATCTTTTGGTGCATATTGGCACTAAACCTATCTTAAGGTTGGCTATAATTAGAGCCTTTTTCATTTACAAAATTTTCACAAGCTTTTATAAGAAAAATAATATAAACGGAATAAAGAGAGTGAGCAGAAAATTTTCAAATTTAAATATTTAGAAAACTCATGAAAATTTCATAAAAATGTATTAAAACATCATTATATCCTTAATCAACCAGAATTTCCGCTACTTAGTTCACTTTTAAGTAGAAAAAGGCTAGATCCTCTTAAGTATCTCTTGAGTAGAAGTAGAAGAACAGTTAATATGCAAACTCGTGTTTACTTCATTACCTTTCCTAAGTGATCATGTTCTAGAATTACATTTGATAAATACTCAACCGATTCTCCAGTATTGTAAAAGCAGTACCAATCAACCACGATAAACTGAATTGAAGTAGACCGATTATTAGCTTAGTTAAGAAAAAGACATCAAAAATGAATGTCAATTTGAAATACTCAAATACGTTTTTTTTAAGTTTGTACTTCAATGGGCTTTGGCCTTTTAATATAATATTAAGATGGCAAAAAAAAAATTTTATCCGAGAAAAAAAAAAGAAAAAGAAATACTCAAATACATGTGTTAATCAATCTTTGATTGTACAATTGATCTATGCTTCAGCCTATTAGATTTATTTTATTCCTTTTAGTAAAATGGCAACACGTCAACATTTTGATTGATTGTTCTTAATCTTATTCTTTTGATGTTTCTTTGAATAATCTTGCCATGTGTCGACATTATATTGCATAAGTGACACATGAAGCTCCATTTTATGTGAAAGCAGAGAAGTATGGTGGTATTGCTAACCAGTCGGTTAATCAAGGCCATGTACCGGACATTTTTGCATCTATCTGCGCTTCATCAGCTATTTATTTTTACTTAACTTTTACATGTTAAGTTGCTAGTTTTTTTTTGAACACTGTTAAGTTGCTAATCTAAGCAGAAAAATATGGAATTAAATTGCTTTTCTTTTGCAAGTCACGAGGAACTTTATTTCGAAGTAGATTGTTTTGAGAGATCCCTTGTTTTGATCTAATCTAGTTTCTGTTTACTCTGAATCTAAGCAAACAAATTTTATTTATTGTAAATGTTAGGCTGGCGTTGCTGAAATGAAAGCTACATCTAAAAGAACTGGAGGACTTCTTGTTGTTATATCAGAAAGTTTTGGCCACTCAGTATTCTATGATTCTTTCAAGGTAATATTTGAGGATAATGAACACAGTCTCTCGGTCTTTGTTCCAAGTGAGCGGCTGCCTTAGCGATACATCTTCTTTTGCTAGTTCATTTATTCATCTACGTGCTATCTACTTTAATATCGATGAAATGTGCTAATTAGTTTTTTTTCAAAAACCAGTACCCCACTTATGTTACACCAATTAGACATAATATAGGTAGTGATAATTAATCTCACGTTTTCTATTAACGTGTGATAATCTTACGTTTTCAAACAATTATCTTCAGTGGAATACTTCAAATCAACTGTTCATAAGGTACAAGTTTATTATGGTTTGCCCTTGTATGCTAATGTTTCTATATGTTCTGTGATGGTACTCTCAGGTGTTCAACAGTAGTCCAAACGTTTCCCCATGCCATGTATGCGATCAACTTGGATCTCAGGTTAATTTTTAATATCCAAATAGTCTTTCTTATTATTCCTCCCGAAGTGGTATCGTGATCCTGCACGGCTGCACGGTCTGGCTTTGCTTTTTTGTGTGAATAGTGCTGCGGTTTGATTGATCATTTTGGTATTTACAACAGATACATCATACATGCAAGGATTTTGTTAGTGAAGCTAAATCCTTCAGAAAATCACAACAACACCAGCGAGATGAACACATGACACATGTTCTTATATAATCTTCAACGACAATGCATGCTAGTCTTGAACTTTTTCTACCAACATCTCCAGAACTGGCCGTACAATCTTGAGGAACCCCACTACAAAAGTCGACCGTCCCTTCATTTTAGATTTGATTAATGTGCGCGTTTTTGTTTTTGTTTTCTTTTGAACACGGATTAGTGTGTTTAACTTCTTCACATTGTTAGCTTTACAAACGCATACTAAGTGAGAAATACAGACAGATTACGAACTAATAATAAAGAAAGAATGGGCTTTATTTTAGCATTACATTTTTTGGTGGAGTTTCCTTTTCACATAGTATTTTAATCTATTTAATTATGGTAAACATGTAAATATTCTTATCTATTTTTAATTTATGTGAAAGAATGAGAAACATTCTACAAGATAATTGAATATCTAAATACAAAAACAAATGTAAGAATGTATTCCTTTTGGGTCTAATTACTCTTGAATTTCTCTCTTTTTTTCTTCTATTCTCTTGATCACTCCCTCCACCGCAACATCGAAAGCATCTTCAAGAGTCTCTTCATCCGGTTTGTATCGGTTTGGTTTAGTGTACACAATCTTTGGAACCAATCTTATTACGTTTTCTCTCAAACCAACTACTTTCTCATTCGGTATTCCCCGCAAAATCTCTTCAACTCTGCTTTTCCCCCCGGTTCTCAGCTCCTTAACCGGTATATAAACAGAATATTCTCCATCGTTGTTCGGTAAGTGCCACACATATTGCTTGTGTGCACTTCCTTGGTTAAAGAAAACCGGAATACAACCGGCTAAGATAGAATCAAACACCGATCTTCTGGTTAACGAATCACCCGGTGGTTGTAAGCAGAAAACAGAACTCTCGAATAGTTTCATCAAACTCATCGGATCATCGCAGCCGTTGGTTTTAACGTCACAGTCAAGAAATGTACAAGTCTCGGAAGAACTCTTACATTGTTGGATGACTTGACTGCGAACCAAACCGTTCTGGCTTCTGCTCGGTCTCTGAGCTCCGGCAAATGAGAAGAGTATTGTTCGGTTTGTGAGCTTGATCTTGTCTTGCCACTGGCGAATCTCGACGGTTGAAGTGGGGTGAAAGTAGGTTGGATAAGGAATAGCAAACTCGTTGTGGCTCGTTGGACTTCGTTCAATGGTGAGGAAAGTGAGGTTTTGTGACTCTGGTAACAGCATTAAGTTGGTTCCCCATAGGGAGTTGTTGTCGGGGTTTCGCCGGAAGTCTCGTGATATCCGACCGATTACGAGAAAATGGTCTTTACCTGACAGACCTGGAAAACAAAGAAACAAATTTTTAGTTATGTTAAAAAAAAATAATTGGCCGACAACATTGAGTATAACGTTAAAAGTCCATAATCTTACTAACCCTACAGGCTACAGCATTGAAATACTATTTAATTATTTTATCAACCGAACAAATTTGACCATTTAATAGATTAAAATTTCCTTTGAAGTCTTTACAAAATACATAAAATCCGTCAAATCTTTCAATTGTCAATCGTAAAATGATCAAATAAAAATTCCCATAAATTATCATCATATAAAGTAGTGATTTAAAAAAAAAAAATTCCTTAAATTCTGTATAAAGTCAATTATTTCTGGATTTTCTTGTGTAGTTTCATTTATAGTTTATGTTTTTTCTGACATCGAAAGAAAGAGTACTTCAAAGGGTTTTGAATTTTCTATTAAAAAAAAAAAAAAAAAAAAAAGATAAGTCGTCGGTGGTGAGGAAAAGAAAGAAAAATTGTTGGTAAGTAGCTATCACTTTTTAAATAGCTAGGTTGATAAATTGACTAAATCATAAGTAAAAAGGCAATAATTGTAAATAATAAAAAGCATGAGGGTCAAAAAGAAACTTATCAAGAATAATTAAAAACACGCATACGTACCTTTCCACTGAGGTTGCTTTTTGAGCCATTTGAACATTTCCTTCCCGGCGGCGTCTCTTTCAGCGACGTTACGCCGCCGCAGTCTCCGCCGGAAATCGAGACCAGCGTAGTAAGGTATATAAAAAGCAGAAGCCAACGAAGAGTTTCTCGTCAAGCACTCGTATCTCTTCATCTTCTCGTGGAATATCACTTCGAGCATGAACTGATTAGTCGCGTACCAGCTCGAAGCGATAGAGACAGCATCACCGATCCTTGGTCCGAATCCAGAGTTGTCGAGGTACTTACACATGCTGATCTTGTCCTTTGGTCTTGAAATCGACTCGCAGTCTTGGAGGATGTCGGTGTTGAATCGAGAAGGTAGGTTATGGATGTATATATAGCGGCCGAGGCATGAATCGTGACGGTGGTGGTGATCGGAGTCGGAGGTAGTAGTGGTGGTGGTGATGAGGATGATTTTGTTTTGGGAGAGACGAAGGAGAAGGAGAGAGGTGGTGAGGAGAGAGAAGAGAAGTAAGAGAGTGGTTTTCTTCTTACATGGATGATTCTTGATGGCACTTGATGAATTGTTGTTCTTCATCGTTGTTGTTGTTGCCAATGTTGTTGTGTGGTGTTTTTGATTTGACGATCCATGTCGAGTTGGGAACGACAAAAGTCAGAGATTACACGCAATAAATAACAATCATATATTAGTCAAATTAAATTAAAATAAATAACAATCATACATTAGTGAGATGATTTCATATCAAATAGAAATATTTCTTGATTTTTATAATCATATACATACGTAGGTAGGTGTGTAGAAACTTCTTGTGTTTCCAAAAATCAATATTTGGTCAAAATATAATGGCTCATCCTACCATCATCGCTAGTGCTATGTATGAATTTTTTTTTCCGTCTAATTTATTATAAAACGAACAAGGCCGAAGCCCAACATATATAATACAAGGGCTACAAATCCGAGATCCAACAACGGAACCTAAAACAAAAACGACTACAAAATCCATTAACCTAAACCGACCACACGTGTCGGTAATAGTCAAGAAAAGACACGTGTACAGTCCTCGACCTAACGAGGTTACACGCGTCTCACCGAAACCGCCACCGAATCAACCTCTCTCGGAGCTATCGCCGGAGAAAAGACACCGTCGAAATTACTCCGGAGAACCCTGCAAAGCCAGTGTACTCACCGACAGTTCACCATAGTCAACTCGGGAACACAAAATCTTCATCTTTCCCGATTTCAAACTCCTCCACCAAACCCAAACACAACACTTTTCTCCCGGATTCCACCGGGAACCCATCACCATACGCCGAGAAAATCCACCTCCGACGACTGTATCAGACGTATTAGGATTTTTCAGCCACACTACATACCTTGAGTTATGGAGAGCATCCGTCGATATCTCATCCAAACCCAATTTCCTTCATAAACCAAGAACACAACCGGTTGATCTTAAACCACCGGATTTCATCAAGGCCGGATGATCCCGTCGAGAGATCGTGAACCACCGGAGTCAGGGCTGGCTACACCGCGTCGAGTAAACCACCGTGTACCAGAGTCAACATCAGGACCAGAAGAAGGGAGAAGAAGAAGAGAAAGGACCGCCGTGAATCTCACTTTCTCTCTTATCTTTAGAAAGAAGTCAGAGATTCTACCATCCTTTACGTCGCTTTTTTCTTCCTAGTGCTATGTATGAATTTAAAAGTAAATTCATAATTTCTTTAAAAAAAAGTATTTTAATAAAAGTTAGTTTTAAATTAAATCAACATATTTTTAAAAAAAATTAACTATAAAAAAAAATCTCATGTATACTTTATTGTATTTTATTGTATTTAAAAGGGCATACTTTATTGTATTTTAATTTATTTTTTAGCAGAAGCGATGTATTGAGTTAATTGCTTTTGCAAAGCATTTCAATAAAAGTTAGGGATCAACTGATCCCACTAAAATTATTACTCTTTCTGTCCACTTTAAATGATGTTTTAGATTATTACACATAAATTAAGAAAACACATATTTTTATGTAGTTTACTTTGGTAACATAAAAATACATTAAATAAAACTAGTTTAACCAATAATAAAAAAGTACATTATTTTATAATTGGTCATAAAATTCAAATCATATTAAATTTTATCTAGATTAGTGAGAACATCACTTAAAATTGGATAAAATAAAAATAATAAAACACCACTTAAAGTGGGACAGAGGGAGTAGTTTCTTTTGTAGTTACAACAAATTTTCTTAAATGGCCTCTAATAAATCTAATTAAAAACCGTAATGTGTTGCTTGATTTGTGGCATTATTTGACTTGAGTTTAACAAAATTAAGACAGAGACTTTGGCGACAGACCCAACCGGCTTGATATCGCTTCTCTACCAATCATTAATAATCATATCCAAAACCAATCATTAACCACCAATGATCCTACAACATTTTGCCATATCAATGCCATTACAAGCTATAAGTCTACGTTGTTCTTCTATCAATTTTCTTTTGTGAATAAGGAGGAATTTTGGTTAAGCCATAATTTCCCTCTTGATCCGCGACCAGCCGACGCTAACATCGATGAAACATTCCTTTCAATGATAATCAAATCAGAGACACAACAGAACCACTATCGAACATTAAACCATTAACCCAACACATTGTTGGTTTCTTCTATCAATATCCTAAACAAAATTTTAGTCTCTTCATGGATTCATCCATGTCCAAATCCTACCATATGTTACCAATGATCTATGTATACTGCATTATGCCATATATGTCAAGACGATTGCTAAGTAAATATGTCTATATGCCTATAAATTCAAAGTTTTAAATGTAAACGAACAAAAAAGTGACAGGAAATGATAATTAGTTAACAAATAGATTTAGACAGCTTATGATCGTTCAACTACAACCAAAACGCATCATTTCAACCTTAAAATATGACTGACAATGGACGTTTAGCACTAGAGATGTCAACAGGGCCGGCCCAGAGGGGAAGCCACCCAAGCCATCGATTAGGGCATCCAATTTAAAGAGGCATATTTTCTATAAATTTTTGTTACTAATATTTATAGATAAAATAATTTGATAAGATACTTTAATTGAAAATATACTTATTGGACATTTTTACTTATGGTATTTTGAGGGCATAATTCAAATACTGAAAATTTCTTTAAAATGATATTTCATTCGAACATAATTAGTGGTTTTTTATTTATGGAATTAATATTCTACAAGAATCAATGTCAAAATAGATTAGAAAGCCTACTATAATACTTTTTTGTTAAAGAATGATTGCTATATGACAAATATAAATTATTTAGTGTGCATTTTAGATTATAAGAATATCGATCATCACATATAAAAATGTTTTTAAAAGGCATAAATATTTACTTGTAGTATAACATGTTATTTAAGAGATTACCTAAATTGATTTTGTTATCGATCAAAACTGTTATAAGATTTGACTATATTTATTTAATAAATGTTTTTACATGGAAAAATTCAAAAGTATATTTTAATGTTTTAGATTTACTGTTTTAATTCAAATTTTAAATTACTTTTATATTAGTTTTTTATAATTTCGATACAAAATATTAAAAGACATAGTTTTATAATTGGATTAGCGCATTGTTAAACGTTAGACCGGCACTGGATGTCAAATGTCCATCTACGCCAACTGGATTTGTCTACCCACCATTTTTACTGTAGAATGCAGTTAGTAGGTTTACAAGTAGACAACGGCTAAAAATGTGTTCATACCTAATAAGAACCATGTCTATAGATCTTCCCAGAAATAATCTAATTCAGTGCAAATTAATTTTCATTTATTTCAGAACTTTTGATTTATTGAACTTTATTTACAAAATTATGTTTCTATGAATTAGAACCACCTAGACCCTTTTTCCAAACCATTGAATGTTTAGTTTTTCTCCTTAACTAGAAGTGTTAAGCCACAAAATAAATAATGAAGAGTTTCCTTAGATTGCAAGCATACGTAAGATCTTTGAATGTCCATCTGTTTTACTTTTGATGCAAGTAACGCAAGGACAACACATGAAATTTTAGGGTTTTCTAGGGTTTTAAAAGTCTCTGAAACTCATTTTTGGATCGACAGCTTTTGAGCCTCTTCTCCCTCCTCTGCCTCGGCCTCTCCCACGTCCTCTTCCCCTACCTCCACGCCTCACAAAAGACCTCCCATGTTTGACTTCAACCAGTGAGAGCAGCAACTCATCACAGAGAACGCATCCTTGATGCAGAGTGGCGCCGTTCTCCAGAGGAGTAGTTTTCTTGTTGAAGTCGATTTCTATGATGGCTGAATCGCACTCGGGACAGCGGTTACTAGTGGTGGCGATGCGGTGAGCACCTTCCGGAAGCATTACAATGCAGCTACACAAGTTGCAGTTAAGTTTCCACTTGGGGAAGCTCACCGGGTCCAAGACGAGTGTGCCTTCACACTCCGGACAAGCGCAGACTCCTTGGTTTCTCAAAGAGTGTGGGCATGTGGGATGAGGACAGAGAGAACACGGCATGCCGGAACCTGTTTTGGTTTTGGCAGAAGCATTAGCCGTCTTAGCAGCTCCAAAGAGTGTGTCTATCCCTTCGAATGGAGGAGAGTTGTAGCAGTATGGACACAGCGGAAAGGACTTCCCCTCGGTTCCTGGCACTGAATAGATCACGAGCTCGAAGTTGTCTAAAGGACACGTGAGTTCCTTGTATAGCTGTAAGAAATTCACATAATAAAGGCTTCAGATTCGCTTTCAGATTCGCTTTCAGATTCACTGTGGTTTGAGCTTAAGAAATTAGATGATGATGCGGTTTCTACCTTGACTGTGCCCTTCTGAGGAAGATAATAAACTTCTTCACATGTGCCGCAGAAGAGACGTGGTGGGACTGCTGTGATGTGTTTCATGTACCGCAAGCACTTGCCACATTTGCTTAAAGCGCGACCAGAATCAGCCAGAGGAGAGAATTGTGCTTCAAAGAGGGCATCCATGTGCTCAATCTGAAAAGAAAAATATAAAAGAGATATTGAGTAGGGGCCGGATATGATCATTTAAATCAAAAAACATTATCTAACTAAGCCTTCAAAGATAACATAACATAAGCCTTTTTTTGCACACCTGTTGAACAAAATAGCTGAATTTACGCCGGAATTGCTGAATCACATGCTGCACAACGTGTGAATGGTCGGCTTGGCCCTTGGCGACAAGAGTGATTTGTTGCTCGATAAAGCTCCGGATGTCTGGTAAGCAAAGGTCTGGATCGATACATTGATAGCCTCTTATCAGCGTGATTCCTAGTGCCGTTGGAACCAATTTCCTCCCAGATTGGACCTGCAAAAGAGCGTAAACCAGACTAACAAACTTTCACAGAAAACAAGAATAGATCCTCCTAAGTGACTAACATGATAATCATAAAGAAAAGCACACCGCATTCAAGTTAACCCACCTGAACATAGTTACGTTCACCAATGTTGTTTATATGCACAGGGATTGATGCATCTGTACCTATTCCATGTTTCTCCATTAGAGATATCAGCTCACTCTCAGTAAGGAAGTCCGGAGGCGAAGTGTTGCCCTGTAGATTTCACAACATTTAAAGACAAATAGAAAGGATAAACTAAAACTGGAACTCAATGTACAGCTGGAGGAGAATCTACCTCATACAGCTCCACTCTTGAAACTTCAATCTTCTCTCCTTTGAGAAAAGAAGGGAGTTTTTTCTCGTCTACTGCAGACCATGGCATTATAGCTGTAAACCCTTTTTCTGTCACACGCTGCCCCGTACAATGGAAGATTTCTCCACCAATTGACAATTCCACTTTAGTCCTGAGTAATCCATCCAAAGAGAATAGTACAAATATAAGATGTGCAAAGAAGAGGCTGTAACTGACATGGTTCAAACTACAATCAAGGCTTTATTTACCTTATGTACTTGCAGTTAGGTGAGACAGTGCCAATAAAATGTTGACAGACATACTGATAGAGTCGCCAGGCATCTCCTCCGACAATGCCCTCGGTTGCTGCTCGCATTGGTGTGATAGGAGGATGGTCTCCAGCATCAGTTCCTGACTTTGGCTTTTGAAAGCCGTCTGAGAGAAGTCTCTGTACGTAACCGCCCCATACTGGATTGCTAACTTGTGCTCTGAGTGTGTCTGTGAAATCGAATGAAGAAGGATAGGCTGTGCTTTCCGTGCGCGGATAGCTAGCACACAACATAAGAGCTTTGAGTAAAAAAAATCCATTATCGTGATGACAGGGAGCAGGTTTAAATAAATTAAGTTTTTCTTTCAGTCTGCTATTTATATGTAGTTCTTATATGCAGTTATGCACAAACATAACAACCATTCAATAACGATTTGAAGTCCTAAAATCAGCCAATTATAAGCCAGCAAAGAGGAATTAAATGACAAAAATTAATAATCTGGATAATGGAGCAAGCGAACCTGATGAAGCCTTGAGTATACAATCTCTCGGCAAGATGCATAGCCGTCTGAGGTCCAAACCCTAAAGCACTTGATGCAACCTGTGTAATCGCTATTGTTATGCTAGATCAGGGGAGTAATTTGAATATAACTTGCTTCAACTAAACTAGAACAAACATCTCGATTTGTTTTGCCTATTCATCCCCAATAACAGCCATGAAGCTGCTAGAAACAAAATAATCTTTGGATGAATGCAGATTCCAGTTTTCAAGTCGGTGCTTTGGGATTACTAGTACAGGATATGGTGTTCGCCTAGGTGTAATATATAACCAGACTAGTTCATTTTGGGGGAATAGTAATCAAGACTCATGACTTCTCTCACCTTTAGCAGATTCACTGTGTTAAGACCAGCTGGACGACCTTTGACTTCCTGCTTTTCTGATACGTCAATCACTTCTGCAGTTCTGCCTTCCACAACCAACTTTTGAAACACAACAGCAGCCTAGAATTTTTGAAAACCATGAATATATATCTCAATGTTAGATTGGAAAGCAACAATGAAGAATGTCAACTAAATTCTAAACAGAAGAACGGAACACTAACTTCCAGGTCGAACAATCTACGTCTATCCCACTCTAGTTGAAGCTCATAACCATCCTTCATTAAATGAGGTCGCAGAGACCAAAACTTTTCAGGTTTGAAAGTATTAATCTGCATGTAACGTTGCACACAGAACCCAAGAGTAGGAGTCTGGCATGGCCCATAGCTGTAAATAAACATTTAAAACGATCTTCAGTAGCTGAAAGAATTAAACACGAACCAAAAAGAGAGGAAAGGAAGGAGACGAGAGGAAACTGACGAGATAACTCTGCAGTCAAGATTCTGATATTTGCCTTGGAAAAAACTTGTTTGGAATCGCGAGAACGCCACACCAACTTTTAGATCTATCTCTTGACGAGCATCTACTGCGAGTGCCTCATCCCTGTTTGGTTCGACAAGGTTGTCCATGGCCTTTGATATATCTTTCTCAGTAACAGAGGAAAATTTTGCCCGATAAACTTTTCTCTTACTATCTTTCATGTCGAAGCCAGTGCACTCGATAACTACAGAAATTATAATGGTCAATCAGTTAGAGAAACGGTCATCAAAAAGAGGCGCATGCTCAAATATGAGTGGCATAGAAAATGTGCTTTTGCAGGAGAAAAAAGATTAAGATGTTGATTACTGCACCACATACGCAGGAGCCAACTGTACAACTGGAATATCTACTACGACCTCTTAAAGAGTCTACCACTAGATGCTGGCATAATCCAAAGGTTCAAAATAGTATGATATGTTTCATTTAGCAAAAACAAAGAAAGTAGAGTCATAAATGCAGCCATTACCAACAGAATGGATGCAACGATTAGAAACAGTAGATTCTAAATGTTTCAACCAAAAGCTGGTGAGAAGAAAAACGGTAACTATAGACTTGCCTTCAAAACATATATTCTCCCCTTCACGATCACAATCCAACCACAACACCATATAACTGCAGCCACGAGCTTCATTACTTAAATGCCTACAAATATGAGCCTGAGAGTTGAAGACCGTAACTGTTAGAGAAATGTGAACATTAGCGTAGACATAAAATAACGCATGTAGCATATAACCCCACAAGAAAGATGCCTCTCGACTACTAACTAACTAAAAAAGTATAATTCGTGTTCCAAAAAGTCAATGCATACTGTTTCTTACTAAAGCAAAAGCTCATCCTTTACGTGTACAAATATTGCTATAACATATCCAAGGTAAAAGCCAAAAAAAAAGCAGCTCAAACAGTCCCTATGCACAGATAAAAGAGACATAAGAAGACGGTGAGAAGTATTTTTACCTTTGGGTTTGACTCTTTTTTATGAATTGGGGCGTCGAAAAGATCTTGTGGATCAATGGTTGACCAATTCTGATACTTTTCTGGGAAATCTACACTGGAATATGAGAGTGGCATTTAAAAAGACTGAGAAATCTGCCTTGAATTAACTAAGAATGTCTGCAAGCGGTAATTTCCTCAGCGCCTTTCTAAACGAGATCGAGTTCAAGAAGTATTAAAAACGGATGAAAAAACTCTCAAAGTGCAGCAGGAAAAATACTAGCTAACAGAGAAGATGCAAGCAACGATTTCAAAGCATTAGAGGTAATGTGCAATGCATTTCATAAAGAAAGTGTGATGCACACACAATAAGGAAGATTCTACTGTTGAAAGGTAAAATCTATGAAGCAGCAATCACTCGTGTTTCTCTTGGTAGGTATAAATAATCTTATATAGGCAAGAGAGAACCTGAAAACATGACCAATAACAGAAGTGACTCTATAATGAGCTTTGGAGCCTCTGAACATCCCATCAAATTCATGCACCTCTGTACTGCCTCTCCTTGTAGACATCTGAATGCAAAAAGAAGCAAACCAAATGACCCAACAATTAAGTAAAAAACGTGCTGATTACAGAACTAAGCAACGAAACCAAAAGTCTCAACATCATAACCGGTCTTAATGTATCTTACAAAGCCAATTCAGACATCCAAAGTGAAACACAGAAGGAAACCAACCGGTTATTCAAGTCCCCAAAAAGACTACTCAACTTCTAAATCAAAAGGAACCCACAGAGAAAAGTTTGAAACTTTAACAATCAAAACACACAAAAGGTGTCTGCTTGGTGTCAGTCATTAGAGATGACAAAATAATAATACCAATTAGAGAGAAGACAGAGGAGAGGAAGGAAACCTGTCCATGAGAGAGAACTGAAGCTATGGAGAGAGCAATGCTGGGCTTCTCCGCCACCTGACGGTAAAAAATCAAAGCGAGGAGATTAAAGAAGTGAAGATGGGGGAAGTAGAATCGAGATCATATAAACCCTAATTGACTCACCATAAGAACTCTGGGAAGATGAGCCATTGAAAGACGAATCTCGGGTCAAAAGACTCAAGCTCAGGCGTTCGTTCAACACCAAGGAGGAGCAAAACTCAGCAAGCACAAAGGGCAAAACCAGAGGTTTGTGTATATCTAAACCGGATCCCGGTTTATAAAAATTTGTGAATATATATGTTCAGAACGACAGCGTTTAGTGTCCCTGGTACATGTTAAAAACATGCATGGCCTATTATTATTGCTCCGACCCGACCCGACCCGACTCATCGCCATAAAAAAGGAGTTATCATCATCACACCAGTGAAATCTTTTTAAGGGAAACTATGATCTGAATATACTTGATTCGCGATAAGCTATTTAGAATTTTTTTAACTAGCTTAGGTTTTTACAAAATTAACTTAAAGCTGCCGATTTCGAGGCCAATTATGATATCTTGCATGAGAAACCATCGATAGAGTTTGTGTCTTTCATCTTTAGACGTTTAAACTCATTCATCAAGGAAACGAGGTTCCTTCACAACCTATCTTGGTTTGGTTATATTGACCGTCTGTTTCTCAATTCAGTAAATTATGGAAATCGAGTATATTGAATGAAGAGAGCGAGCAGCCTAGTTAACCGCAAAACTTGCATTTTCCAAACAAATCTCAAGACCTGTCTACTAACAAGTTTTGTATTCAATATTCAAAAACAACGAATAAGACAAAAGAGGAACAGAAAGTGGACACAAGAAAAATGAAACGGGTTTTCTTTTGGGAATGGGAAGCATATGGTTGAGAGATCCGACATTTGCTGATTTTAGTTAGATTCAATATGCTTCTTGACGATGTTGAGTGCAGTTGTCTCCTCACCGTAATCCTGTTCAACAGTAGCACCACGAATAAATCACCAGACACACAAGTCAAAACACATTATATATTAATAAGATTCATGGATTAAGACACAGGTAAAAAAAGACTCTCTACCTTGACTACAAGGCACGAGCACCCAACAACCTTCCTTGCATTGCCCTCTGAATCAATCTTGCAAAGCTGCAAAACCACATCCAAGATTATCACAAAATGCAAGTCTTGATAACACAGCAACAAAACATTACTTCAGACAATTAAGAGAACTATACTTACACCAGCCCACTCCCCGAGAGTTTTAGCGCTTGGAACAGTAAGCAAGTTGATGCTGTGATCAGCGCAAAGAGCCTTGACCAGCTTGACGTAATCAGGCTGGTTGCAATCTTCGGCCAAGACACAGAGCTGAGCAGAACGCTTCTCGATAAGCTTAGCGCTTTCATGGAGACCACGAACCACACCACCGTGAGCACGAGCTTTCCTTAGCGTCAACTCCAATGCAGTCAACAGATCCATGTCCTCTGGAATAGCAGCTGCCTCAGCAACCGGAGGAACAACAGCAGGAGCAGCAGCAGCTTCATCACTTTAAAAAAAAAAAAAAAGAGAGGAAAGAAAAAAAAATTATTATAAAAAAACAAAGATTGTGCAAAAGTAGGCGATATATGATTGTGAAAACTGATTCTATGTGATTAAAGATAAATTACAAAAACCTAAACGTCAGCATTGATTCTCTGTGACTAAACCTAAATTAGTACAAACACAAGTCCTAATCTATAAACTTAAAAATGAATCTACAAACCCTAACCTTCAGCAATTACAACATGAACAAGTCCTTATCTATCAAACCTAGAAATGAATCTGTAAACACTAAACTACAGATCAATCACAGATTCAGAAGACATTTTGAGAAATGTAACAACATAGCTACATCGAAAGAGAAAGCTTACCCAGACATGTTGAATTGCCTTGGAAACTAAGTAAAAGCAAAAGCTCCTTTTTAAATCTGCAAACAAAGGTTAAAAAACATTCAATCCAAAAGTGATTTGTAATGAAGCGAAACAGGTGTCAGCAAGAAGAAAGCTGAAGACTTACGAACAAGACACAGATTGAAATTCGTACAAAATAACTAATCGAACAGCTGTTAGAGTTCAGAGACGAACCTTAGAGAGAGAGAGAGAGAGAGGCGCTCCAATGACGAGGTGAAGGGCAGCGAAAATTGAGTGATGAGTTTATATATTTAGGGTTTACTGAAGACGCCACTTAAAAAGGATTTTTGGCAGATTTGTTGCAAACCTGGGCCAGTCTAATGGGCTTATTGTTTTTACAGATTTTCTGCGGACCTGAGCCGCTATAAATACGTCTTTTATTTCATTTGTTTTTCTTCTTTTGGAAACCAGTCTTCTTCTTTTTTTCTCCACTGGAAGTATTTCATTCAATTGTAAACGTTCGGATTGAGTATGGACGTTTGGATATCCATAAATCTGATAATTTGGATTTTGGAGTTTTTGGATTTACACATCTAAATCCCATTCTAATATTCTTATTAATGGAATTGGATTTGGATAATAACACTTCGAGAACGGTTTAAAATTGTATTGCATCTTAAAACTTATAAAGTAACCATATATTATATCAGTTTGACAAAATAACAATAAAATATTAAATCAAAACAAACATCAAATAATAACAAGAAGCACATGAGAGTGAATTAAAGAAAGGGCCTTGATATCATTGTCAATGTCATGTTATGTTGTTGATAACATAGGTTTGGCCAATAGCTTACTATTAAAATATCTGTTTTACCAAACGATTTTCCCAATTCTACTTTAACTAATTTAATTTGTTTTAAGCAATGTAATTTTTAGACTGCTCGAATATTTTGGTATTCAGATTCGATAAGTCTGGCAAGAAAATACATAAATCTGTTTATTTCAAATTTTGTTGGCAAAGCCTGCAGTTTAACAAGTGTCTCAAAGAAGACCACTCTCAGTTAGCCCAGAACACGAGTGAAGAATTGGGCATGAACACCCTTAACCCATTGCGCAAACATCTTCAAAGATCTGCATCAGTTTTGGCCGTGTCTAAGGAAAGTGTAGTAATTAGAGTTATTGACTTATGACTAAAAACGCATTTATCATAGTCAATAACGAAAAATGGAAATGAATATTTTAGTCAACAAATAATATTCAGAATTGTAATGGTCAAGGCATTTAAAACTTACTCACTCTATTTTTAATAGATAACGTTCTGAAGATATTTATTTTTTTGCTTTAAATTATATGTAGTTTTCAAATTTTAGTGTAAAATTTATTGATTTTATGTTATGTAGTCTTTTATATTCCACAATTTGTTTTTTCTTTTGACTAAATTATGGTTAATTAGATAGGTAATCAATATATTCACAATTGTGAAACGTCAAATAAGATATCATTTATTAAAAATGGATTAAGTAAGTTTTAAATGCCTTGACGTTTTATTTGACGTCAAGTAAGAATACAGAGTATTAATACAAATGACATTTATTAATACATTTTTACTACCATTGTATTGTTTGACTCTGAGGTAGTATATAAGACAGATTATTTGACGGAAGAAAAACAGATCATACATACATACATCATAAGAAAGACTAAAAACTTATAAAACACTCTTATCATGTCCAAGCAATTTGTTTCTTGTTTTGTGGTTCTGATGGTTCTATTTTCAGGTAATTTGTATTTGTTTATTATATAATCATCTGTATTCGGCATTGATATAAAAACAGTTGTATATAAATTGTATAAATTTCTTTACGATTTGACTGCAGTGTTACTGGTCGTTCCTAAAACCGAGGCTCAAAAGAGATGCGCAAAAGAACTTATGCCAGGAACACAATGTTTGTTAGCAAATTGTAGGGAAGTGTGTTTAAGAACGTTAGAAGGGTTCGGAACTTGCATTGAAAAGCCAGCAGGCTCTGATAGATATACATGTAATTGTGTTTACAATTGTTGAGCACCATAATTTCTACAACAATCTACGATATAAAACTATACTTTAAATTTAATATATTTTAAATTTAATATACTTTCCTATGGATAACTCCATCTATAAACTAAATAAAAAAATAAATCCAGCACATATAAAATTGACAAAATAACAATAAAATATTAAATAAATATCATTTGTAAAAAGTATGTATTATCTTAGATTTTAGAGTGGTTGTTTAAGCTCAAAATATGTATTCTAAATATTTTCAGGATATATTTTTTTTTTATGAAATGTTAAATTTATTATAATGTGAATGAAAGTTTATGTACAAAAAGAATCATAAGAATAAAGCTATGCTTCTGTAAAACAGTTTAGTGTCCTTTAAACCACCTTTGAAGAAGTCCCCGAAGCTTTGTTTTTTCAAAGTAGCGAGTAGACGAGATTCTGTTCCTGACTGTTTTGTCTATCAAATGGTTCATCTGAGTAATTGATTTCTGTTTTCCGGCGTGTCTCCTGTCATTTCTTTCCTTCCACAGGTAGTAGATGGTTGTTTGAAACACCAACCTCAACAAAATAAAGGTAAGCCGGTCAAACTGGTGCTCTACTAATCGTCTAAGCGTGTCTGTCCAATCTGGATCAGCACTTGCTTCAAGCAAATCTCCCACAGCCGCGACCCACACAGTAAAGGTGTAAGGACATGCGAAAAATAGATGATTTCTGGTCTCCTGCGGCTCACCACAAAACACACAGCCTTGAACTAGGCCCCACTGCTCCATTCGGGCACCTGTTGCAAGCCTATCTCGAATTGCTAACCAAGCAATGAAAGCAAATCGTGGAACTCCCTTGGCAAACCAAATCACCTTGCTCCAGCTTTGTTTCGCAGTATGTACTCGAATCTGATCCCATGTTTTAAAGGAAGAGAACCTACAGTCATAAGTATCTGGTCCAGACCGCCACATAACCATATCATCCGTAGTACTTACATTTGGGGCTGGCACATTATTGACACTCGAGATTATGTGCTGCAAGACTGGATCACGACACCTTCTAAACCGCCATCCTGTCTCAGTTACAGCATCAGCTACCTTTGCATAGCGCCCAATGCCCAATCGTTGAGGTCCAGTATCTCCAGCAATATCAATGAGACGTCCAAGGGGAAGCCACTGATCCAGCCAGAAGAGAGTGCTCCTTCCATTACTGACTTTTACTCTGATGAATTGCGACGCTAGCTGCCTCATCTTGAGTAGTTTCCGCCACACCCACGAGCCCTTGGTGGACTCAGCAATATCCCAGAATGAGCCATTACTCCATAGATGCTGGCGCACCCAAGCAACCCATAGTGATCCCGAGGTTGTAAACAATTTCCAGATAAGCTTCAGAGCAAAAACCTTTGATATATCAGAGATTCTTCTAAGTCCAAGGCCACCTTCATCTCGCGGCTTACATACATCTTCCCACGATACTTTTGCCTTTCCATGACAGCTGGGGAGCCACTCCAAAGAAATGCAGAACACTGACTCTCAATCTCATCTAGACAGCCTTTTGGTAGACAGAAAGCAGAGCTCCAGAAGTTCGAAGTGCTATATATTACTGACTGGATGAGCTGTAGACGACCCGCGAAAGATAAAGATTTGCACGTCCAGTTTTGCAGCCGCTGCTTGATTTTCTCCACCAAAGGCTCGTAATCCTGTCGAGTCATTGTCTTAGTAGTGAGAGGCAACCCAAGGTACTTCGCAGGCAGTGTAGAGATAGAGAGTCCAATAGCAACCGCTTCCTGCTCAATAATGTTTTTCCCCCTTCCTCCTGCATACAATGTAGATTTCGCTATGTTTAAGTTGAGCCCCGACAGTTTTGCGAATTCTTCAAATACCCCAAGAGTACCGCGGAGAGACTGTGGGGAGCCATCCGTAAACACCATAATGTCGTCTGCGAAACTGAGATGAGACAGCTTGACATCTTTGCACTTCGGGTGATAGCTAATCTCTCGTCTTTCTGCTGCTTTGTTCAGCATACGAGAGAGTACGTTACTGACAATAACATATAGGTATGGAGAGAGTGCACAGCCTTGCCTGATACCACGAGCGCTTGAGAAGAAACCCTCGAGTTCACCATTAACAGAGACGGAGAATGCTGCTGTTTTGATGCAGCACATGATCCATGCTACAAACTGGTCCGGGTAGTGCATTGCGCGTAGCGTCGCTTCAATGAAGTCCCACTGGATCGAGTCAAAAGCTTTTGAGATGTCCAACTTTATGGCGGCCCTAGGAGCGAGAGAGGAGTTGTGGTAGTCTTTCACGAGTTCCGTTGCCAGAAGTACGTTCTCGAGAAGTAATCGTCCCTTTACAAAAGCACACTGGTTCATTTCGATCGCCAATGGTAGAGTGCTCTGAAGTCTTCTTGCAATCAGTTTCGAGATTACTTTATAGACCACATTGCAGCAAGCAATAGGCCTATACTCTGACATTCGCTCAGCATCTGAAGATTTGGGTATCAAGGCTAGAAGGGTAGCATTAATACTCTTGGGCAAGAAGCCATATAGAAAGAACGATTGCACTGCAGTTACAAAGTCTGCTCCTATAGTAGGCCAAGCTGCTTTATAAAATTCCATTTGGTATCCATCCGGACCAGGAGCTTTATTTGATGGCATTGAAAACAGAACATCCCTTATCTCAGCTGCTTGGATCGGCTTAATCAGTAGAGCTGCATCCTCCCTGCTACATCTGAATTCTATAAGAGCAGAGAGAACCCCCATATCAACCCCTTCAATCCCTTCAGGAACAGTCTGCAAAAAGCTCTGAAAGTGGCAGGCTGCTTCAATCTTTATCAAATCCGGTTCAGTCACCACTACACCATTTGCTGTGACCAGACGCCTGATTGCATTTTTTGAGTTCCTGCTCTGAGTAGTTCTGAAGTAGAAATTGTTATTTCGGTCACCCAGCTTCAACCACTGGACTCGAGACTTCTGGTAGAAAAATTGTTCCTCAATACCAGATAAGTGGTACCAGCTCTCCCAGGCTTCAGCAGCAGCCGTAAAGGTAGCTGCATTCGGGTTAGATAATGCCTCACTTTGACGACAGCATAGGAGATCATACGCAGCAGTTACCCTCGCTGGAAGATTGCCAAAGACATCCTTGTTGAGGTTCCTGAGCGGTTGTTTGAGAGCCTTGAGCTTCGAATGGAACATTAGCAGGGCCTGTCTAGAGTGAAAAAGAACAGGTGAGTTGGTCCAGGATGTGGTGATCACATCCAAGAAGCTTGAGTGAGACGTCAAGTGGTTGAAAAATTTAAACGGTTTCTTATTCCCAGCAACAGGAGCCCGAAGCTCAGTACATATCCGAGCATGGTCAGACACGCCCCCCATCTCAAACTTGGCTACAGAGTGAGGAAAAGAAGAGAGCCAGGTGGGATTGACAAGCGCCCTATCCAACTTCTTGCAGATGGGATTCTCGTCTTGATTATTTGACCAGGTGAACAGAGGTCCCACAGACGTTAGGTCCGACAGTCCGCATCTTCCAACAATTTCCTGAAAGTCTCTGATAGAGCTTCGATCGCTTGCATAGACAACAGGCCGAGAGTGCTCAGTAAGAGACAGTGTGACATTGAAATCACCTAGCACGATCCACGCATCAGTGCTACCAGCAGACATTGTGGCTACCAACTCTAGCTCCTTCCAAAGTTGCTTCCTCTCGGTTGCAAAATTTGAGGCGTAGATGAAAGAAGCAAGGAAAGTATCTCCTGTTTGTCGGTATCTCACCCAGCACGTTATCATCTGCGCACTAATAAGTACCGGAACTACCTCCACATCATCTGACCACACCACCCAAATTCTTTCTAACCTGTGGTGATCATAGTTAGTGAGACTTGACCAGCCAGGAAAGGTAGATTGGAAAATCCAAGGGAAATTTTCTGCTTGAACACGAGTCTCTAGCAAGCAGCCCAAGGACAACCTTCCAGCTCGAACCCAATGCTTCACTGCATTATGCTTGCGAGGCTTGTTGAATCCCCGCATATTCCATGAGAAGATAGACGTCATCAGTGCTTCCGAGAGGAAGCTCTTTTACTTTGATTCTGCGCTTGCATTAAGGCTTTTGCACTTACTATTGGTTTCCTACTTTGCTTCCTGCCACGATTAGCTCCCATACCATTGAGCTTGGTACCCGGCTCCAGCTCCCTTGCTTTTTCACTCTTCCCGCCATCAACTTTCCCCACCACATTCGTCTCCTCTCCCCCCCCATCTTCCTCACTCTCCTCGTCATCCATTATTTCCCCTTCCTCCTGTATATTTTGTAGCACCTCAAAACCATTGGACGAGGAGACAGAGTTCCCCTTTTCCTCATTTGTTACTTTCTGACCAGGAGGAGAGATACTTCTTTCCCGCTGGTCCGGGGTTTTCCATTGATTGCCATCATCAGTCTTCCCCAAATCGCCTGTATTGTTGCCATCTCCAGCGTTCTTACTCACAGCCTCCTTTAGCCCAACTGAGGCAACAACGTTTGTGTTCTCCAACTCCTTTATCAGGTCCAAAACGATCTCTTTTCCAGTCACGGCCTCCCTTTCTCTACTCTCCAGCCCCTGTTCTTTTCCCCCCAAGCTCTCTTGTGTTCTCTGAATGATCGTAATCTTAGCATCACACTCTTTTTCCACGTGACCCCATCTCTTACAGAGGTTGCAATAAGGTGGAAGCCACGGGTACTCAATCGCAACAGATGCATCGCAGCCATCTCTGTCCTTGAAGCTAAGCTTATGGACCAAAGGTTTCTGCAAATTCACTTCCACCAAGACTCGTGCGACATCCAGCCTCGTGCACCTCTCCGTCTGAGGATGAAGCTTCACAAATTTCCCTGCTGCACGAGACAGAAAGCTGAGACCTTTCTGAGAGTAGAGGTATCCAGGAACACCTCTGAAATCCACCCAGAGAGGCATAGCAGTAAGGTCCGGCGGTGACTGAGCTGTCTCAGGGTTCCACTCATTTACTGCCAAAGGAACATCCCCAATGTACCAGTAACGACGCTTTAGAACACGAGCACGCATCTGAGCGTTGTCAATTCGAAACAGAACTGTCCGCTTACTGATGAACTGGACATCAATCTTAGCCCCATTACTCGGAGATCCCCAAATACGGTTCACTGTGGAGTGAATGGTGCCAATATGTGGCGCATCCCCCATGAAATAGCCCACTAAGAAGCTCTCCCACAAAGGCACTGCATCAACAAACACCTCCTCCGGAATCTTAATGTCCGCAACCCCATCCGTTATCTCCATCTCCACCGTAATCTCATCCCCAATGGTAGAGACATCCCGAACCTTCTGAGCATACGATTTCGGACTTGACTCCCCGGAACCCGCCAGACGCAGAGAAGCTTCCCGCGGTGGAGGATCTGATGGGCCCGCCGTCCCTAGAGGAGCCTCTCCCGAAGAACCCTCGATTGCAAGCCCTAGGTTTTTGTCGCCGTCGCCTTCGCTTTTTTCCTCCATCCTTTTCTTCAACTCCTTTATCAGGTCCAAAACGATCTCTTTTCCAGTATTCTAAACATAGTTTATTCAATAAAAATGTGGATTTTATTTTCTACTTCATAGAATATCAGTTTTATTTTCTGTAGAACAGAATCTAAAAATATGATTTAAACATTTTTAGAAGTGAACAAAAAATCACTATATTGATTTATGTATTTCATTAGTTACTACTTTTCCAATATATTTTTGGTTTTGTAAAACAATATATTTAATTTATTTTCGAAAATACTAAAAGGTATTAGAGACAAAAATGAAACAAACTAGAAATTAACCTTACTTTAGTTGTCTTCGATCTAGGAATGTATACACGCATATCTTTAAAGGGTTTTTTTTTTTACTTTTGAGGTCAGAAAACTAGTCAGGAGACTGAGTGGATTTTGGATCCTATACTTCCTTACGATGCCATTTCGATTGTTACCAATTTACCATCCTCTGAACATGATATCAAATACACACAGAAATCACATCCATTTCAACGAATAAGGGTAACAAGAGTATGACACTAGAACAATCAATGTGTATATTATCTCTATGAAACGAAGCGTATGGAACACAATCTGTACAAATGAAACGAAATGTGTGTATAGCTAGTATCTGCAAGCACGAAACAGTGTGCGTACGTCTATCTACCAGCAGCTTTGTGAGGATGAGAGAGAGAGATCCTTCCACATACGTACGTACGGATGATGAAAACCATGGTCTACAAGAGCTTGTAGTAGCAGTCACGGCCAGAGAAGAGAGTTCTGTAGTTTCTTCCACAAGGACAGTTGATCTCAACAACAAAAGCCTCACCAACTCTGTCCACCTTCACTCCTTCTTTACCCTCTTTCTCGTGCTCCTCCTCTGGTGACTCAACTCCCTGCACGGCACCAAATCATTATGCCAAAAAAAGAGACACTTTTTAAGTTTAACCCACAAAAGTGTGTTTTTAATGGGAGAATATATCTTGTTGATATTGGATTCGAACCTTAGGACTGTCGTCTGGCTTCACAGCTTCACCGTACTTGATGAGCTTGTTACACCACTGATCCAATTCACGAACTCCCTCCTTGATAACACGCTGCCATGATTAAAAAAAATATATTTGGATTTAGCCTTTCCTTGCTCAACAAGAAACATCTTCTCCATGGAGAATCAAGAATCAAAACACCTTAGGACTGCCGCCATCTTGTTTCAGAGAAGAGACCGATTCACCGTACTGTAGAAGCTTGTTACACCACTGATCCAATTCAAAAACTCCATTCTTGATAGCATAGAGCATCTTGTGATCGATCAACACAAACAACAACATCAGAAACCCTAACTTCTCAAAAACGAATTAACAAAAATTATAAACCTTATTGGCTTCAGACGTTTCTTCAACCGCAAGATCAGTTTCTCGAGAAGAAGGTCCACGAAACGCCTGCGGACGTCCCGGCGAGAGATCGGAGACGCACCTCCGGAAGACCGGCGGCCGTGGCGGCAGTGCTGTTTCTTGAGCGACACGGCTTCTTCGGGAAGCAAACGTATCTGAGAGAGATCGTTTGTAGATCGGAGACGAACGGACTCGCGTCGACGGATTGCAATCCACGGGAAGAGGAATCTTCGAGTATCCCATAGGCTCGTCGGCTTCTTTAGACTCCGGGGAGGGCCGTTTCACGGGGCTGATGGCGGCGGGAGAAGAGCCGAAAGATCCGCGCGGAGGAGAGGAGTTCGTACGGCGGCGGCGATCGGAGGAGTTACCGAAGCTGTTGATGCGGAGGAGAGAGAGATCGATGTTGTTGTTGTTGTTGTCTTCTTCCTCCTCGGGATGATGAGCGTAGGAGGAGTAATCGGTTTCTTGGGGGTTGTTATCGATTAGAGCGTCTAGGGTTTCCGCCATGCTTAGAGTTAGAGTCATCTTTCTCTTTTTTTTTTTTCTTCTCACTGTGGAAAGTTCAGTGCGCGAAAGCGAGAAGAGGGGAGTTGAGGAAGGTCGAGTGTTTGTTTATATAGGCAACGACGCAACGCAGGTCGAGTGAACCGGGTCTCTTTTAAACCAATCGGTCCACCTGGGTTACATCTAACCAATTTCGTTATGCCTTGGTAAATTATCCGGAATTGAAAAAAAAACTGAACCAAAACAAGTTGGAAGAAAATGAACCAAACTGAACTCAAGAGTCGTAAACATCCACTATATCCGAAAGATCCGAACCAAATTAGAAACAAACCTAAAATAAAGGGTTGGCTGCCTATTCCCCCCTTAGATACACTAACCCTACTTATTCCCCCCCCAAACTATTAAGCTCTTCATAATCCCATCCAATCTTACACTTTCTCTTTAAATTTCCCCCCAAACTTTTTAATCCCCCTCTCTAATCAATTTTCAAATCGTGATTAATAAAACATAAAGTGCGTTTAGAAAATAGCGATTGCCCACCCGATTTTAAAAAAAAACCGACCCAGATTTTATAGTTTATCAATTTTAAATCAAATTAGGGCTTAGGTTTTGTTTTTTGTTTTTTTTTCACGACAAACAGAAAGAACAGAGAGAGAGAGAGACGACGGGAAAAGAGAGAGAGAGAGAGAGAGAGGAACAGAAGAGAGAGAGAGAGAGAGAGAGGAAGAGGAACAGAAGAGAGAGAGAGAGAGAGAGGAAGAGGAACAGAGAGCGAGACAAGAGAGACACTGCAGGAGAGAGAGAGACATAAACGAAGATGACAGAGAAAGAGACAGAGACAGAATCGAGAGAAGAGAATGCAGAGGAGAGAGAGACAGTGAGGAACGACAAAAATGCAGAGGAGAGAGAGAAATTGAGGAACGATGAAGGGGATGTGCTTGTTGGGTATGAGAATTTTTAAATTTGTTTAACTTAGAGTTTATATTTGTTTATGCATGTGTTGGTTTGAGTTTGAATTTTTTTTTACAGAGATGAAAGAGGTGAAATCAAAGTGCTGATACCATGGTTGAAACAGAGAAGAAAGACTTAGAAGAAGGTTATGAGACAGAGGACGAGGAAGACATGAAATCTGGAAAACGAGATAAGATGGATGAAACTGAGGATACTCTTGGTCTCTCTGTCTCTGGTCTCTCTGTTCCTCTCTCTATCTGTCTCTGGTCTCTCTCTCTGTTCCTCTCTCTCTCTCTGTCTGGTCTCTCTCTATGTTCCTCCTCTCTGTCTCTGGTCTCTCTCTCGTCTCTCTCTCTCTCTCGTCTCTCTCTCTCTCTCGTCTCTCTCTCTGTCTCTGGTCTCTCTCTCTCTGTTCCTCTCTCTGGTCTCTCTCTCTCTCTCTCTCTCTCTCGTCTCTCTCTCTCTCTCTCTCTCTCTCTCTCTCTCTCTCTCTCTCTCTCTCTCTCTCTCTCTCTCTCTCTCTCTCTCTCTCTCTCTCTCTCTCTCTCTCTCTCTCTCTCCTCTCTCTCTCTCTCTCTCTCTCTCTCTCTCTCTCTCTCTCTCTCTCTCTCTCTCTCTCTCTCTCTCTCTCTCTCTCTCTCTCTCTCTCTCTCCTCTCTCTCTCTCTCTCTCTCTCTCTCTCTCTCTCTCTCTCTCTCTCTCTCTCTCTCTCTCTCTCTCTCTCTCTCTCTCTCTCTCTCTCTCTCTCTCTCTCTCTCTCTCTCTCTCTCTCTCTGTTCTTTCTGTTTGTCGTGAAAAAAAAAAACAAAAAAACAAAACCTAAGCCCTAATTTGATTTAAAATTAATAAACTATAAAATCTGGGTCGGTTTTTTTAAAAATCGGGTGGGCAATCGCTATTTTCTAAACGCACTTTATATTTTATTAATCACGATTTGAAAATTGATTAGAGAGGGAGATTAAAAAAGTTTAGGGGGAAATTTAAAGAGAAAATGTAAGATTGGATGAGATTATGAAGAGCTTAATAGTTTGGGGGGAATAAGTAGGGTTAGTGTATCTAAAGGGGGGAATAGACAGCCAACCCTAAATAAATAAGTAATCAATATACAAATTTTAGTTTTATAATCCTAAAAGTATATAGGATAACCAGGTGTTTCTATAAATACAAATTTTAAATCTATATATCTAAAAACTAAATTACCCAAAACTATCCCAGTTACTATACATTATGCAAATATATTATTCAATTATTCAAAACATCTCAAATTATTTGATATTTCATTTAAATTATTTGATATATTATCCAAATAATTTGAAAAATTTAAACTGAACCGGAACTAAACACAGTTGGATATCTAAATTAATAATGTTAAATATATTTTTTCAGCATTCGGATTTGTCTAAAATTTTATAAATTTAAATTCAATATTGCATTACACTTTATGGTGGTGGATATTTGCAAATAAAGGATGTATATGTATTTTTTTTTTGATTAGTTTGGTAATTTTTAAACTTATATTATTATTGAGTTTGTTTGGAAACAAATGCATATCAGTTTCAAATTATATGTTACAAGTAACATTTTTGGGTTGTTTGGCGCCTCGATTGATTGATTGATTGTAAGTTAGTTCTTAAATTATTTCTTCTATTTTTATCTTAATTAAATAAACTGAAAATAATAAAAAATCAAACAATTAAATTATAGTTCTGAGATATGACATGTCAATTAGGGCCTGACTGGTGTAACCGCAGCGGTTGCAGTTGCGGTTGCGGAAGTCTGCGGGTACGGGTGATTGCGGTTTTAAGTGTTTTCTAGAGATTTGTACAACTGGTACAACGATTAAAAATTGTTGCGTTTGCGGGACTCTTATGACTGGTAAACTACCAAACAAAACATCTGTTAAATAATAATTTAACAATATTTACATTTTATATAATTATAAAAATATTAAAAATTATAATAATATAATAAATATAAAATTTATATTTATAAAATCATATTATTAAATTTTTAAAATTTATAGAAAACATTTGGGTTTAAAAATTTTATAATATAAATTGAAATATAAAATGTATACATTTTACAATTTCTATTATTTCCATTTAAAAATTTTATTGGATATTTTTAGTATTATTTTTATTTATTCTGTATTTTTTTAAAAAAAAATTACTCTCCCGCAACTGCCCGCAACCGCAAACGCTAGGTTGAACCAGCTTTTGATTTTAAGAGGTTCGGAGCGGTTTGAAGCGATTTGTAACGTTTTCTGTGATTGTTTCGAAACGCCAACAACCGCTATGAACCGCATAAGCTGCGTTTGCGGGTGGTAGCGGAAAAACCAGTCACCCCCTAATAGTTGGGGTTAGTGGTGTCAAAATGGATAAAAGAAATCTCGGTCAATTCATCAAATCCAACTATAAATCTTAACTAGATTTTGATCTGCACACCCATGCGGTTGTTATTTTCTTTTATTTTTTTGCGTAGATGTCGAATATTAATTGTACAATCTAATATTTTCTGTTTTGTCCTCTTTTTATTAACTTCAAAAACAATCTAATATTTTCTGTTTGCCCTCTTTTTACAATCTAATAATAACATGTCTATTTATTACTTTGGTTGAATGAAAATATTAAAGACACTTCTAAATATTCTGATAAACATTTAACATTTTTAATTCGTATTCGAATCAATATTTTGGAAAACGTACCTTTCAAACCGAGTCTTAGTATAAAAATCAGAAAAAATCACCCCAAAATTAAAGTAAGTATTATTTACCAAAACTTATGATCTTGGAAAACATATCCTACAACATAACTTTGCTGCAGATTTTTGTTTTTATGATTTATATTTGTTTAGGAAATAAAAGATTTCAATCTTTTATATTAGCTAAATATTAATTAGGTAACCTGGTATAACACATATGATATTTTAAGGAAACAATATTTATTATGTATTTTTTAATTTTATTTATTAAAATTATTTATGATTAAGGGTAAGAAAAAGAATGACATTCACTTGTAATTTTTTAGGAAAAGTCTGGGTTATTTTAAATTTGTACTTCAGTTTTAATAGATTAAATGCATAAATGTTTTTGACATAATTGGATTAATTGATAAATGGGTTAATAGACTTAATATATTGGGTTAAAATAGTTTGCTAGTGAGTAATAAGTTATCCATAACTAAAACAATAAGAACCTCTACCACAAATAAACTATTTCAGTCAAAACCACAAAATCGTGTTGATTGCGTAAAGTCGTGTTTCCCCCTCTCCAAAACCATAAAATCGTGTTTCCTACCAAAACCAAAAATCGTGTTTTCTTGTGGAAACTCGTGGAAACTGTAAAATCATGTTTTCCTATCAAAATTACAAATTGAATTTTTCCACCAAAACATTAAAATTGTGTTTTTCCGCGAATACTGTAAAACTGAGTTTTTTTTTCCAAACCCTAAAATTTGGTTTTCCTGCAAAACTGCAAAAATGAGTTTTCCACCAAAACCGTAAAATTATATTTTTCGTCAAAATCGTAAAATTGATTTTTCCCGCCAAAACTACAAAATCGTGTTTTCTCGCCAAAACTACAAAATCTTACGAGACATTCTGATTTTCCTAGCTGAGTTTGCGAGCTTTGTAGGTTACTGAAAATGTTCAGGAAAATTGTAGTAGATTCACTTTTGTTTGTTGTGAAATGTAGTTTTAGATGAAGTTATCTTTCTGGAGCATAAGATTTACAGAGCAAGATATAATAGCTTTTTGATATTTTCTTAGGATTCATAAACTCCTCTGTTACAAACCTTATATATAATCTAAAATGCTAATAATTCACTAACCAAAGGAAGTATGAGGTTCAATTCTCATCTTAAGAATATTCAAATACAAAATGTATTTATCTTGAAGAAAATTCTACTACATGATTGCTGACTTGAGGCCGAAGCTTTAGTCATAGATCTCAACTCCTTTTCTATCAGCATAGGCTTCTCCGTGTCCGTTGAACGTAGAGTTATCGTAGCAGTCTTCAAGCAAAGAGCGTTTTTCTGTACCATAATGCTATGAAGTTTGACAGTACATTTGCTGGTTTGTGACATAAACAGGGGAATATGAGTATATGGATGTGATAATTGATGGCGAAAGACTGTTGATCGACACTGATTTCAAATCGAATTTCGAGATTGCTCGTGCATAGAAGATTCTGCAAACTGTGCCTTGCGTTTTTGTTGGCAAAGCGGAACGGTTGCAGAGGATCATTGTCCTTATATGTGAAGCCGCAAAGAAGAGCTTGAAGAAGAAAGGACTTCATGTGCCGCCATGGAGGAGAGCCGAGTATGTTAAATCAAAGTAGATGTCTCCTTATGTTCGTGGACCAGATGCACAAGAAGACAAGCAGGAAGCAGAAGATGTTTTGACTAAATCGGTAGGTTCCATAGTCTTTGGTGTTTGAAGATTGTGTGAAGCTTTTATATATGTACAGAATAAGCCACGAAAATGCTTTAAATTTCATAAATGAGCGAGTAGGGACATGGATTCGAAGAGTTCTATAGAAGTGAGCTTGACCTTTGGTACCACATAATTTCTTGGTTATCTGTTTCTAGAGTAAATATCTGTTCTATTTTATGAAACTACCTTCAAATTTGTACGTCTCTGACATGCAGGGACGGATCTATTTAGAAGGTAGGGGGTCAGCTGACCCCACTAGATTCTTAAATTTATTTCTTAGTTACAGCAAAGTTCAGTTACTGACCCCTATTAATTCATATCTTTGACCCCTTTCCATTTGTACTTCACATTGTCTTTTTATTTTTTAATCTGTAATGAAAACAGAAAATAAATAACTGCACAAATCTATTTTCTATTTTTATCTTTATGATATTAATTATGCATAACTGCACGTATTTACTCATATTAACATTTTGTCTTTAATGTCTTATGAATATTCTCCGTAAATGATTCTAATTGAGGTCTGATAGTACATTTTATTAATATGTTTCTCTTAACTTGGATTAAAGTGGTTCATAGAATTTATTATATGCAAGAGAGGTAGGAAGATCATCTGACATAAAGCTACAAGAGTTATATTTTTTCAACCTATACATTAGAACTAGAATTAGAAAGATAAATATTAGTGCTATATGAAAATAAATGATAACGAATAGATCCATATAATATTCTGATTTTGGTTTCTTTTTAGCCAATAAATTTTTAAAACATATTCTATTAAACTTAAAATTACATTTATTTTTTAGAATATATATATTAAAAATTCATAGTTTATGAGAAAATGTAGATTTATAATCTATGCACAAAATATTATTATATTTTTCATCTGATATGCTTATTGTTTTGTATCGGTATTTTTTTTATATATGCATTGACCCAGGTAGGATTTATTCCTGGATCCGCCACTGCTGACATGTCACTTTTCTTAATGAGCTATGTGAACTTCTGTCACTGATACACGTGAATAAGAGTTCAAAGTCTCTGTTTTTCCCACAATGTGTCAGTTTAGAATCAGCTGATTTCAGACTTTTTTGTGTTTTATTTACAGAATTTGAGATACAATTTAGAGAGAAAAAGTGAGTTGAGGAGTGTAATGCAAGTGCTTATGTCTAAAATTGTTCCATCTTCTGTCAATCTTTCATTTCCCCCCCCCCCCCCCCCCCCAAAATTACATATGAATTAGAAAGGCTGCTTTATCCAACTTGATGGTATATCTTTCATTAGTTGATCAAAAAAAAAGGTATATCTTTCATTTTATTTAATAGTATAAAATCGTGTTTAACATCTCTTATTTACTCGGTTGAATTCGTCGATTCTTACTTTGCTGAATTCAACCGTTACAAATCAAACCGCATTCATTACCTTTAGAATTTGCATTGGCTCATTTTGGAGTTAACTGTAAGTTTGATCTAGAACCACATCATTTACTATAGTGAGTCTAAAACCACAACTCAATTTTGATTCATGTCCACTCCTCTTGATTTTTGCATTTTCTTTAATTAGAAATTTCTTCTAATAACTCTTTATAAACCCTATTTTTATGAATAAGAATTTTTTTTTGAATAAAAATTATTCTCCAACAACATTTAGAATTTTAAAAAGTTCAAAAATAAATATTTAGTATTTAACGTTTTTAAATTTGATTATAATGTGGTTTATGCCGAGATTTTCTACATGGGACCAAAAAACAGTTGGGAGTATAGTGTGGCTTCGTGTGCACACAATAATCCAGAATGAAGTAGTTCGGAGTATTTAATCAATACTATTAAAACAAAGACATGATCTATTAATATAAACGTGGTCCAACTATTTTAATATAATTATTAAAAATTTTATTAATCATTTTAAAAAATATTATACAAATAAAAACAAAAATATAATTAAATACACAAATATAGAAATAAAATTTTTAAAAATATAAAACAAAAAAAATATATCCACCCATCAGAATCTAGTTTTACATATTAATGAGGAAGACCCCTTCTTTAGTTAAGACAATCAAATTATTTCGAGTCATTCATACTATTCTAGCGTTTTAATTATAACAATAAATAAATCGCTCACTTGAATTTATCATGGTTTTTAAGAGAATTTTAGGTGTAAATTGATCACTATATTATAATATATGTAACAGATTACAACATATCTCAATGTAATAATCTAAAATAATATACATTTTTTGTTTGGGAATTTTTTAGAATTTTCTATTTAAATGGTTTTTGAAAATGAAAATTATACAATAAAATAATTAAACTGAGAACAAACGATAGACATATTAAACAAATACAGAAACACAATATCTTATTAAAAGAAAAACTTATTAAAAGGGAAATTTATTAGAAGAAAAATATCTTATTATATGCAATTTGTTTTTCCAAAGTTAATAATTAATATAATCATAATAGGTGTTAAATTTATGTAGTGAAAACTTCCTTCTTCATATTTTTATTTTTGGTCTAAAGATAAATATAATAATTTTAGTTTTTTGCACAAAATGAGATTTTATGATTTTGATAATAAAATGAGATTATGCGGTTTTGGTGAAAAATAAGATTTTATAATTTTGGCGAAAATGAGACTATGTCGTTTGCGAGAAGATGATATTTCAAAGTTTTGACGGAAAACAAGATTGTGACGAAAAAAATATTTTATTGTTTGGACGAAAATGAGATTTTTTTGGTTTTGACGAAAAACAAAATTATACGATTTTAGCGAGAAAATGAAACTTTATAGATTTGGTGGGAAAATGAGATTTTACAATTTTGGCAAGAAAACGAATTTTTGCGATTTTTTGAAAGAAAAAAAAAATTCGGTTTTGGTAAAAAAATTGAAATTTTACGGTTTTTATAAAAATATTTTTATTTTTGTATAATTAAAATTATAGTTATAAAAAGGATAATTTAAACTTTTGTAATATGAGATGCATTTGGTGTATCCAAAATGCATAATTTAAACTCATTCAAAATATCCAATTTTTAAATGAATTTCATTTTGCATCTAATTATTGCATGTAGACTCATTTTTAAGTTTGTGAAAACCGAGCAAAGGATGATAATAGTGGATGAAACGAACAGGCCTTTACTTGATACATATCTGCTTACACGTTCAACGCTTTTAGGTTGGAACCTACTTTGCTCTAAGGAAAAAGTCACTGACCACGCATCAAACTTTTTATAGATGTTCGTTGGCATTAATGTAGGGGGTGGACCGTGTCCATCTACAAAGGCTCAAGAAACAAAGGATTCGGCCCGCTAAGCCGGCACATCGATTCGGCTTCTGTTCGGAATCGGGCGGCGAGCGGAAGAAAGCCATATCGTGTCGTTTACAAGCGGTGGCTCGCTCGGAGAGCCGATCACCCGTCCAGAAAAAGTTTCCTTCGGCCGTTTAATCGGTCCACGAGTGAAGGCCCATTAGATCATAAGAATAAGGAGCAGGAACAATCCTTCCTATTTAAGCCGGAACAAAGGCGATGTCAAGGGCTTCCGAAATCATATAGACTCACTTGGCGGATAGAATTATGGTTTTCACTATTTTTTCTATCTGATTTGTATCTTTCACCGGGAAAGCTCCCAGCTCCAGCTTGTTTTCTAATCACTTCATTTTACTTGTAACCACCACTTTTCTAGATTTTGCAATAAAACGTCTTTGAACTGTCGCACAGACGAGTTCCATCGTATTTACTAGTTTAGACCGAACTCGGTTTAATTCAAACAATTTAAGTAAACTACGTACTACAGTGGGCAGGCCGATGGAGAAGAAGAAATCACCTCCGTGTATTGCCGTGTACTTTTCAACACAGGTTGCCGTTTAATGCAGGTCCCCTCAGCCGGATAATAACTATCACTCTTGTCATTATATATCTTCTCAACTTGCTGTACCAAATCATTTTGCACCGTGAACAAAATATCCTCAATTAATTAGATTTGTTATATTAGTCTTGTCACTGACAAGTTGTCAGAAGTTGACTGAGGACTTGTGAGATAAGCTCATATAATTCATTTTGCACCGTGAACAAAATATCCTCAATTAATTAGATTTGATATATTAGTCTTATCACTGACAAGTGGTCAGGAGTTGACTGAGGACTTGTGAGATTAGCTCATATAATCATAAACTCATCACGCATAAATTGCTTTCTCCAAAAGTTTTCTCTCCTTTCCGTAGTAAGGAAAGATGGACAGACATTATGTGTTCATTGTCACTTTTATGCTGATACTTCATCTTGTTCAAGCTCAAGATCAAACCGGTACGTACATAATTGTTGTTTTAAAATATTATTATATATGTGTGCAAGTGTGTTGTGGTTTATCCCCATGATTTTTTTTATTCCATTATATCAATAGGATTCATCAATGTGGATTGCGGTTTACCCCCTCACGAGTCTCCTTACAACGCATTCTCAACCGGTTTAACATATACTTCAGATACCAGTTTAGTTAACAGTGGGGAAACCAGTAGAATCGCCAAGGAATTTGAACAAAACTACACTAAGCCGATTATGACACTCAGATATTTTCCGAATGGAGGACGTAACTGCTACAGTCTAGATGTCACCCGAGACACCAAGTACCTGATCAAGGCCAGATTCGTTTATGGAAACTACGATGATTTAAAGATCGATCCAGACTTTGATCTTCATTTGGGCCCGAATATGTGGACAACGGTGAGTGGTAATGATACTCGAGTGGAGCTCATCCATGTGGCGAAATCCGATTCTTTACAGGTATGTCTTGTTAAGACGGGGGAAAGTATACCTTTCATAAATGTCTTGGAGCTACGACCATTGCCGAAAACTTCATACGATACCGAAAGCGGCTCGTTAAAGCACTTAATCAGGTGGTATCTTAGCAATTCAGATCCTGGTCGTACTATACGGTGAGAAACATTTGCATTGATTGGTTGTTAATTTGTGTTTGCATCTACGTTTATATTTTTAATCTGTGTATTTTCCTCAAATAAAACCTTCGGTCTTTAGTCTTTACTCTTTACACCAAAGGTGTGGTTGTATCATTTAGTACGAGGGGTCAGGGCGGGCTCACCATGGTTATGGGTCTTTGTATAAAAAAAAAATTTGGACATTTAAAGTTTATATTTTATAGGATCTTTACTGAATATTTTTCTATTAATGTTTTTGTAATTTTTGTTATGAAAAGAAGACATAAACGAATAAAATAATTTAGTTTGTTTGTATAAAAATATAAATATACAAAATTGCTATCCTTAATTATTTTCTTCTGATTTTTATATTTTATAGGTTATTATGTTTTTTTATTTAATTTTTTTGGATAATGCTTTTCTTAGATTTTTTTTTTCAAATAAAATAAGCACCCAGCAACGACTTGATTATTTTTTGTAATCTTTTTTCCTTGTTGTTTTTTTTCTTCATAAATTTAACATATAAAAGAAAAATTATGCATGGGCCATTTCCAATTAATTTTTTTAAATAGTTCAGTTTTCTTGGTATAAAAACATAAATAAAAAAGTCGAAGTATTTAATTATTAGGACACAAAGTTGAGCCCCAGGCCTTTGCACAGTTTGTACCCTAGTGAACCGGCACTGGAAAGGGTTGGTTCTCTTCTCTTGTTCCATGGGTTCAAGCACTATTTGGCAGGAGAGATTATAGGCCTTTTTCCTTGCTAATCTTCAAAAAAGTATATTGAAGAAAAGAGAAAAATCACATTCCTTGAATTTCTTTTCTTTTTTACATGTTAATATAATTTCTGCATTTGAAACGATGGAAAGCCTTTGGTTATGTAGTAATGTGGTCTACTACAATATTGTGGCAGGTATCCAGATGACATTTATGATCGTGAATGGTACCCATATTTCTTGGAGAACTCATGGGCACAAGTAACAAGTGTTCTGGGTGTAGACGTTACCAGTAGTGATGAACTACCAGAGGATGTAATGGCAACGGGCGCAACACCTCTAAACGATAAAGAGCAATTAAGCATTACATGGAACGTAGGGCTTCCTCCTACTGCTAAGGTTTACCCCTACATGTACTTTGGTGAGCTTCAGAATCTAAGGGACAATGATACAAGGGAATTTACAGTGTCGCTGAACGGACATGATGTAGTTGGACCTTACAGTCCTGTACAAGGAAAAACCAATCTCGTAGCCATCAGAGAACCAGTGGAATGCGATGGAGGGGAATGTCTTATGAAGATTGTGAAGACGTCTACATCAACTCTTCCACCTCTACTTAATGCTATCGAGGCTTTCAGCGTGATTGATTTCCCGCAAATGGAGACATATGAAGAAGACGGTATGCCGATTTTTACATTCTTGAGCTTATCTAACAAATGCTTTGCGTGTAGTGTGTTGATTCTTGATATCATCAAGCTTTATGATGGCAGTTGCTGCTATCAAGAATATTCAAGATACTTATGGATTGAGTAGAAATAGTTGGCAAGGAGATCCATGTGTCCCCAAACAGTTTTTGTGGGATGGTCTTAAATGCAACAGCTCGGATATTTCTAGGCCACCGATTATCACTGAATTGTACGATGAATATTCATTCAGTAATTTATCTTAATTTCCTATATCATGTCGCTTACGAACTAGATATCTCATACTTCTCCAGAGACTTAAGTTCAAGTGGATTAACTGGGAACATCACACAAGCCTTTCAACGTCTTATTCACCTGAAAATACTGTAAGTAACTCCACTGCTGACCAAGCTTAGAGCATTTCTAACCTTCCCATATTTTTACCTCTATAATAGCATTTAAAAGCAAAATCATTTCAACCCACTATTTCTACCTTTAAAATAGAAATTGCTATTTTCTCTTCTATTTTTAGAGGAAAAAATAACATTCCTCTATATTTTGTTCTATATTTGACAATATCTATTTTAGAGAAATACATTGGAGCAAAACACATCTCTATTATAAAGTTCTTCTATTTTTTTTTTTTTTTTTTTTTGAATTATATAGAGGTATCCTGACCCCACATAAGTGGTCCAGACTAGTCACGTGTTCTTCTATTATAAAGTTCTTCTATTTTAGAGATATAAATAAAAAAATACATTGGAGATGGTCTAAAATTTCAGCCTTTAAAAGATAATAATATTTGATAGGCTATATATGTATGTATACATTGTTAATGGTATAGGGTCTTGGAAAATAATAATTTGACTGGAGAAATACCTGAATTTCTAGCCGACATGAAGTCACTCAATGCCATGTAAGTATTTCATGAGACACTACAAACTTTGACCTTTTGTTTTGACTAAACTTTCTCCTAAACATGGCTGACTATTTTTTAATATCTTTATCTATTCCAACAGAGTCTTAAGTGGTAATAATTTAACTGGGTCGGTTCCTCCCTCACTTCTTCTTCTTCAGAAGAAAGGACTGATGTTACAGTAAGCTAGCTATTTTTGTTTTGTTTTTGTCTTCCAATTATTATCACGCGAATTAATGTACTACTTGGAATCTTTAACAACATTCACATTCTGCAGTTTCGACAACAATCCCCATCTTTGCACAACAGGTTCATGTGTGCACGAAGGAGAGGATGGACATAAGAAAAAGAATATCATTGTACCAGTGGTTGCTGCGTCCATTGCTTTAATATTCGTTCTTATATGTGCGTTCGTCATCATGTTCCTTGTTCTCAGAAAGAAAAAAAGGGCATCAAAAGCTGAAGGTAACTATCAATAAATAAGCTCAAGAGTAATATCAAAACATACATATATCCACAATAAACTTAACCAGATGTTTGCCTTGTAACCTTAGGGCCACGACCATCTTCTATGCAAGAATCAGATGGTAGATTATCTCAACCAAAGAATAGAAGATTTACTTACTCAGAAGTTATGACAATGACAAATAACTTCCAAAGAATTGTTGGGAAAGGAGGATTTGGAATTGTTTATCATGGTTTTGTGAACGGTACAGAACAAGTAGCTGTTAAGATACTTTCCCATTCATCATCTCAAGGATATAAACAATTCAAGGCTGAAGTAAATTCCCAACTTTCATCATCATTACTGTAAACAAATAGTCAATGATTCAACTTAGAATCTTGAGCTTTTGAATCGTGTTTTGTTTTTTAGGTAGAACTTCTTCTTAGAGTTCATCACAAAAATTTGGTTGGTCTTGTTGGGTACTGTGACGAAGGAGATAATTTGGCTCTCATTTATGAATACATGGCCAATGGAGATTTAAAAGAGCATTTGTCAGGTGAGCAGACAAATATAACCGTTGTAGTTTTATGGTGTGATATCTTAAGACTTTGACATCTATATATCTCTCCATTCAAAATGCAGGAAGACGTAACCGCTTTGTGTTAAATTGGGGAACTAGACTAAAAATAGTCATTGAGTCTGCACAAGGTTGGTTTATAGAGTTTCATGGTGATATATATTTTTCTCAGGTTTGTTACTTTATTTTTCATTCAATTTTGTGGCATATATATATAGGACTTGAGTATTTGCATAATGGATGCAAACCACCAATGATTCATAGAGATGTCAAACCCACAAATATATTGTTGAATGAACACTTTGAGGCCAAAATTGCTGATTTTGGGCTTTCGAGGTCATTTCCGATGGAAGGAGAAACTCATGTGTCAACAGTTGTTGCGGGAACTCCAGGATACCTCGATCCTGAGTAAGTATAAGATGCACTCTATGACTTTTTAAGAGATTCTCCCTCTTCTTCATTGGTAAAAATCTATCATCTCTTTTCCTTCTTCAGATACTACAGAACAAATTGGTTGACAGAGAAGAGTGATGTTTATAGCTTTGGGGTTGTGTTGTTGGAGATGATCACAAACCGACCCGTGATCGACCAAAGCCGTGAAAAGCCACATATAGGAGAATGGGTGGGGTTAATGCTTACAAAAGGAGACATCATAAGCATTATGGATCCAAGTATAAATGGAGATTACGATTCTGGTTCTGTGTGGAAAGCTGTTGAGCTAGCAATGTCTTGTCTGAATCCTTCTTCAATGAGAAGACCTACCATGTCTCAAGTTGTTATTGGATTAAACGAGTGTCTTGCATCTGAAAATTCAAGGGGAGGTGCGAGTAGGGACATGGACTCGACGAGCTCTATTGATGTGAGTTTGACCTTTGGTACTGACGTGATCCCAACGTCTCGGTAGATCACATGAATTTCTCTCTGCTGTTTCTATATTATGGAACTATCTTCAGACTCTCTGATTGGTCACCTTTATTAATGAGCAACGAGGTCCTGTCCTTGATGCTCATTGACACTAAAGTAAAACAGGAAAATATAGAATGCAAGAATATAATATATAGATATTAATTAAAGGAATCTGATATACATGTTACACAACCATCTTTATCTCGAGAAGCATGTTAGACAGTCTAACTTAGACTTGAAGGATATAGACATTAACAGGCTTTGGCCATTATGAAGTGATACTTACATTACTGAATCGTGTGTTTGTGAGAAATATGTGAAGTTGGTCAATATTTGCGTGATACAGGTAGAAGAGATGTGTGTGAGAGATGAATCGTTTGTGTATCTAGGAGTTGCATGCCACACACAATCAGTGAGTCGCATATTGTACCTGAAGTTGGCTGCTATGGCCTTTTAAGTGTTGGCTAGAGTTGATAAGTTCGCTTACATGATGAGTTGATCAGTAGGCTTCAAGAAACCAAGATTTTGGCAATGATGATTATCTAGAGCGTTTTACAATGTTATATAGCAACATAAAGAGTCCAAGAAACAAGAACTGTGTATGATGTTAAGGGAAGCTACTTCGTTGAAGCCTAGCCTCGGCACGAAGTCGAGCCTCAGCTTTCTCAGCACGAAGCTGAAATTCAAGTGCCTTTTCCTTAAGAAGCCGATTATCAGAGCTCAATTTCTCCATCTCTTTGGTTATCACCCTAATGTGAATCTGAAGTTCCTCAACCTCAGGTGACAGGCCTTAAAAAATTATTTTTAGGAATTTAAGGTTGTTGTCCAAGTTTGTTTAACATATACTAAGTTTGTAGGCGTCCTTACCTCCGCTGCTGGTAGGAGTGAGCTCCGAGCAGACAACGAGGACAGGGCGTCCAGGGTTGTTGTGGGACAAGTCCTTGCAGCAAAGGCTGGCGGTCTTGCTATCAAAGCGGTCTTTCTCGTAAGGGAGATATTGGACGCAAGGGCCAGCGTCAAGGAGACTGGTGAGACGGGAGTCAGCCTTGGTGTTACGGATGGAGGCGCTGTAGAAGACGACGTGGGTGATACTCGATCTGGGCTGACCCAACTCTTTCACGAGCCTCACTGCAGCCTCCTCCTTCAGCGTAGAGATGTCGACTATTATTTTGAACGGCTTCTCCACTGCAAAAATTATTTACCGGAATCAAAGACTGATTTAAACCATTTACTTTGATGGAAATTCAGTGAACCGGACAGGCAAAAAAAAAAACATACTTCTGCTCACGCCCACGTTTGCCATGCTCTCAGGCTCTGCAATTCTTTCTAGCGAACCCTTCTTCAGTTGCACGATTTCTTGTGTGGCTATGAATCTCTAGCAATGGAGAGGGGCTCGTGTTTATATAATACAAAAAAATGGCTTTAATCTTTCTTTCCCCACTATAGGAAAAAATAACACGCAAAACTTACAACAGAACCAGACTTTCCTTGTCATTTCTTACGTGTAAAGCATTAGTATATGGAGTGGTTATAATTAAATTACGTCTGATTAACAGCGAAATCTCCATTCATACCAGTGGAAAGGTCTTTCGTGCTTATCTTAGTAAAACTAGATAGTCGCCCCGCGCTAAACCGCAGGGATTTATTTAAACATGTTCGACATTTACCAACCCAACTACGCATATACATTTATTACACAATATTAAATTAGTCTTAAGACAGTCGCTACTTAACCAATGAAATAAAATATGGATCGTGGTCTTTGGTGCTTATCTTAGAAAAATTGGTCCAACGTGTCCTTTCTACTTTCCACACCGTATAATGTACACAAAAACGTATCATGACAAGGCTTACCAAACCAATTCTAGAAGTAAAAAAAAGACTGAGTTTCATGTCTAGATAAGATATTACAGTAAAACTAAAAGAGGACATTCTTTTTAATATATTTATCATTTGACAATGAGGAGAAGCAAAAGAAAAATAAGAAGATTACAAAACAAAGGAAGCAAATGAAAATAATATATATCATACTGTATTTGTGAACACGCTTGAATGAAAACGTTATAATTTAATTGACTCAATATTTCTTAATGCTGATTATAATATTTTACAATGCTGATGTGGCTATTCTCTTAACATTTTCTAAACATGCTGACATGACATGTTATTAGACAAAAACTTTGATTTAAAAAATAAATAAATAAAAATCTATTAAATATAATCTATTTTTGTAGATAATTCAATATTTAGTCAAATAATATAAATTAGTCAAATCACTAGACTATTATTATATACAATTTCATCATTACTATTATAACATTATTAACGAACAATTTTGTACTAAAATATAATTTAATACATTTCTATCATATTATAAAGTGTATAATTTATAAATTTCAGATTAATGTAAACTATATAGTTTTATGTCAACTGTAAGATATAACTTTTTACAATTTTATCACATAATAAAGTTTAAAAAATTCAAATTTCTATGAACTATATTGTTTTATGCCAAATTATTTAATCAATATTTTCAAAAATTTTAGTATTACATTTTATACATATTAATCATATAGATAGTATACTATTTTATAAGTATGTACTATAAAAATATGATATGTGTAACATATTTATATGATCATTTTTAATTCAAATTAAATATCTATATTGGGATTTAGCAATCAGAAAGTTGTTGCAACTACTCCTTATATTTATCTATTATCTACCATTAATATTTAAATCTCTATAGTAAATTTTGTATTATCAAAAATCAGTTGCAATTAACTAATGAGATATTTTCTTCTTTAATATCATGCATTTAATATATATATATATATATATATATATTCTTTTTTTATTATTCAAATATATTTTGACTAACAAGATATTCTATAAGTAATCTTAACTTATAAATAGGATAAATAATTAGAGAATATTATATTTCTTAGCGTATTGTGAAGCTAGATCATTAAGTAACATTTTGGGAAAGACAAAATGTGAAACGTTTGTTGCTTGATTTAGTAGTTTTATATTGTTTTGAATGTTAAGCATATATATATTATATATATTTCTCCGGTTTGCTTATTTTTATTTTGTTTTACATGCATGATGAACTATCTATACTATTAAAAGGGAAACAGTCTTAAAAAGTCGACTTATACAAGTTGTTTAGGATCCTTTCATTTTTTTAGTCCAACCTATTACATATAACAAAATCTTATAACTAACATATTTTATAGTAACTTAATAAGATTCTCCTTCATTTAAATAAAGCCTATTACTGTTATTGACTTTAAATGTTACTATAATCTAAACCGTTGACTTCTAACATTTCAAATATGTGCATAAGAAAGATTCGTATAAACCACTGTTTCTATTACTAATGTTTATATTTTTTTTTGTATCGAATGATGGTGTGGAATTAATTTAAAACAACATTGTACCTCATCTATACTATTAAAAGGGAATCATTATCAAAAAATTTACTTTAAAAATTGCTGAATCCTTTCACTAACTAATTATTTTTCGTCCAATTATTTGAAAAATTGATTTGCGGATGCGGGTTATGAGTTTTTTTATGCGGGCTTAGTATGAGTTGGTGGATTTTTGATCACGGCTGCCCGTCGACCCGTAAATTATTTAAAAAATAAAAATTAAAAAAGTAAATACTTTTTTAAATACAAGAATTAAAAAAATAATAATTTAAAATTTAAGTCATGTATATTTTTATTATAAATATACTTTTATAGTAATTAAATTAAATAATGATTTTTAAAATATGTATATAACTCACGGATAACCACAAAATTAACGGAGCGGATGTATGTACAATATTATTTGTTTGCAGGTTGTGCGGGTCATATTTTTAACCAAAACAAAGTTGAAAATCTGTGGGTTGGCGGGTCAGCAGGACGAGTTCGACCCGTAACTCAGCCTTAACCGTGCGTATACCGGATCAAATTTTAAATTACAATATATTTTGATCTAAATTTATACACAAATGTGATTACAAAAATACAAATATAATCAGAAATAAAAAACAAATATAAAAAATTAAATTTAAAATAAAAGAATATATCCACCCTTTTAAGGGCGGATCAAAATCTAGTTATAAATTAAAATCCTCTTTTGAAACCATTTTTGATTTGATCAAGGTACAGAACAGACAATCTAAACTCATACTCTGTCTACTCTATCAAAATAATAAGAACTATATTCATCGTGGAGAAGAAAGCTAAAGCTGAAGGCAAAACGGGAATTGGTGGATCTCAAGAAAACCAACCTATACCTCAAGCGTCCACTTCAGCTACCAATAAACCAAAGAAGACAACAGGTTTGTTCTATCCAACATAAGATATAAGGAATTTGACGAAAAGTTTGCATCGGCTGTTTAACTGATAATCCTCCCTGTGTAGCGTATATGACTAACGTCATCCATGGCGACACTGAGAACTTTCCTCTCATAATTGAGAAAGTAAATGCTGCTGAAGCATCCAAAGGTTATATTTATTTTAGGATCCACCTAAATCACAGTTTACTATTACAAATTGTAAGAACTAATAGCCTGCTTTACTCATAATGCTTAAGAATCAAAACACAGGATCAGTTGGAAGGCAAGCTCGACAGGAACGGCTACTTATCCGCGCAGCAAAGCGTGGAGAGCAACCAAAACAAGGCATGTTCCAGTAAATTACTCTACTCTTTGTAAAGTTCTTGCGTGATTAACCTATGCTCATCACACCGTTAGTTGACTGTGCATGAGAAGTAAGTTCCGAAATGGATGCACATATGATTGAGGCTTTCTCAGTACCAGGTAATAGATTGCATACCTATCCCACTCAAGAACTTTATTTAAGTCATCATAAAAGTTAACATCGTTACTTTACCAGAACGATTAAACCATGGCTGTCCACTAACTTGCCAAATCACAGATGTCTGATACTAATCCTTTGCGTCTCTTTAATTTCACAGCAGTTGCAACTTCAAGTGCAGACACTCGAGGTATGAAAAAGAAAACACAAAACTTAACACTACCAGCTCCTGTAACAAGATTCTTAATGTGTTGTTATTTAAAATTGCAGGGAAGTTCAGACGCACAACCTGTATATAAGTGGGATTTAACGATGAAGTACTATTTACTTTTCTGGTCATAATTTTCAAAAACATTATATAAATGTTTTTATCATTTCGTAACATTTTCGTTTCTCAGAATTTGTTTCTTACCAATAAAAAGGTGATTTATTTCCATTAGGAACTGACTCGATAACACTCTTAGCCAACTTCAGTACAATAAAATTTTAGCCATCGATGATCCACATGCTCTCAGAATTTTTAAAATTAGACAAACTCAAACAACAAAACTTTCTAAAGGACAAAACGTTAATTACCTAAATCAAATTGTTTCAAATGCAAAAAAAAATGAAAACAAAATTTATCATTGCTTTATTTACACTTCAAAATATTAAAATGTTATTCCGCCATTTAGCACCTAAGTCTACACCTATACTTGTACTATACACAAAACAACCATCAGCGGAAATTAAAAAAAATTGCCTGCTGACTTCAAAAATAATTATAACTTAAAAATCTACCATACATTAAAAAAAATTGCAGCATTAACAAAATATTTATTAATACAATAAACGACCACAGAAATAATGGCGATAGGTGTGACAATTGCTTTTACTATAAGCAAATTGAAAATTTTGTTTTCATGGCGTAGCGGCCATAAGACGTCTACAATCAGAAAACAGATCATTTCTGTTTCTACTGTTTTAAGTTCCTGTTTTTTATTTTACGGAGATACCTTCAAAGTTAATAAGTGGTACATCTTCTCTTCTGTAGAAGTTAGCAATTCAACCATATTGTCTATTTTATGCTTCAATAAAACGAGCTATTAATAAGTTTACTAGATTTTGACCCGCACGCCCGTGCGGATGTATTTTCTATAAAATATATTGTTGTTTATTTCCCATGTCAAAAAGAAGTACCAAACCCGAACCAAAATTAATTAAATATCTAAATTAATCAGAATTTTGGTATTTAGAGAACTGAAACCGAATCCGATTCGAATCAAAATATTTCGGATACCCGAATATATTCAAAATAGATTTATATACTTATATATATTTTAGATTTAATGTATTTAAAAACATCCAGAATATATCTAATACTTTTAAGTTGGTTTAATAATTGATAATAGATATAAATAGTCATATGTAAATATCTAAAATTGTTAAAGTATAATCAAAACACCAAAAATACTTAAAATAATTATTTATTCTCTATCCCAAATATTTAAATCAACCAATTTATATGTGACTGAAATCTTTGACCCGAATCGAACCCGAATGCGTACACGAACGCCTACCCCTAATTTACGATCTATTTTTTTCCTTTAAAACAGAGTAAACATATAATTAATAGTATTTTATGCGTACTATCATATAAATAATCACATATATTATATTTTAAAAATTTAATGTGAAATAAAAAATCATAAATTAAGTTGGTATATGAAATTTGACTTTTTATTGTATTTTTCTTATATATATTGAAAACATTTTTCAATAATGGTTATTGGAAAATATTTTAGTAAAAATAAATTTTGAATATATGTATATGTTGAATGAAATTTTGATATAAATCAACTTAAAATTACTGTTCTAATTTGAATTATATATATATATATATATATATATTAAATTTTGTTTTATGATTATTTTAAACCAATGATATTTTTAGATAATTAGATTAACTAATTTTCGTATATTTTAAAGTTGACCCAAATATATAGTTTCTCATAATATAATAGATTTCCAATTTTTCTTAATAAGATAAATTCATTATTTTCTTAATATATTGTTATATGTGTTTCCAAATAACATTATATATTTTTTTATATTGCTATTCATGTTTCCAAACAAACTTCTTTTTTAAATTGGTATTCATGTTTCTAAACAAACATAATTTTTTAAAACTGATATTCATGTTTCCAAAAAACCTTTTTTTTTGAACTGTTATCCAAGTTTCCAAGCAAACATTTTTTTTTTAAGTTGTTATCCATGTTTCCAAAAAACTCAATTTGTACTTTAGTATTAATAATATAGATGTTCAGTTTAGAAAGATTTATTAAAGTTACTAAACTATTGACATATAATAAACTTGAATATGTTAAACAGAACAGTTCATATATTGTGTTAACTTAATATTACAAAACGAAACTTTAATATATTAAACAGAACAGTTCAAATATTAAACTCGATTTCATGTGTATAATAATTTTGTGGTTATGTGAATTATGAGTTGAGTATAAAATAATGGTTAGATATATAGTTAGATTAAAATCAGTTAGGTGCAGTTGTAGGTTAATAATATAAACAAAACAGATCCTGTACATATTTCGTTAATACAAAAAACGAAACAAAGACCCATTAATAGTTGTAAAAAACGAATGGGCTATATGATAACTTGATAAGGCTTTGACGTGAAATGAGTTGATTAATTTAGGATAATCTCTCTTTAATTAAGATCAATGGCATTCTGTGGTAAATAATGAAAAAAAAATAAGGGTTATTTTTCATTTGTATTTCACTTTTAATAAGATAGATAGATATTAGAATAATATAACTATAGTGAAATCACAAAAGTCTAGCATACTAAAATACATGTGTTCAAAGCAACAAAATTTTAGCTCGAACCTAGTTGTTGTAACTATTTTGACTTTGTGCAGTGTACAAAATCTCATTTTCTTTTATATTAATTTTTTAAACCTTACTTCGTAATAATATGTATAGCTGTAACTCACTCTACTTGATAAGCAAAGTGTAGTTGATTAAATACAATTAATAGCTATATATGTGGAGATATGTTTCTTAATTTAAAGTGAAAATATTAACTCACATATTTGATTTGATATGGTGTTAATTAATTCAGTGGCATATGTATGTAATTTTTGAGGAAAACTAAGGATTATTTTATTTTTGTACTTCAGTTTTAGTAGATTAGATTGTATAAGTTTACACTCTATGCTTTCATTATTTCTAATTCAAATATACAATTTTAAAAACAAAAAAAACCACCTATTAAAAGCGGGCCACATTACACTTTAACAATGAATACGGCAGCTTAAATTAATATTCACTATTACAATCCAAAATATCTTCAATACAATACTTAATAAAAAAATATCAACAAAAATTATGAAAATAAAACTTCAAATAATTCTTCTACTTCACACTGTCCTACATCAATACTTCATATTATGACTACATAACCTACACACATATCACACCAAAAAACAGCCGCTCCGCGCGTAGCGCGGACACATCCCTAGTCTATAGTAAAACCGCAGGGATTTATTTAAACATGTTCGAGATTTACCAACCCACAATTATTAGGAACATTAAAGTAAAGAGTACTATACTACCTGTCTTATGAAGATCTCCGGGACTTGAAACCTGGATTTAAAAAAATTTGCAATAAATTGAATAGTCTAAGAGTTGAACCCCAGACCTAGTGTAGAAGCCTTTAGACCTTAACCATTAGACTAAGGTGCTTCCACACGCATATTCATTTATTACACAATATTAAATTAGTCTTAAGACGGTCGCTACTTAACCAATGAAATAAAATATGGATCGTGGTCTTTGGTGCTTATCTTAGAAAAATTGGTCCAACGTGTCCTTTCTACTTTCCACACCGTATAATGTACACAAAAACATATCATGACAAGGCTTACCAAACCAATTCTAGAAGTAAAAAAAAAGACTTGAGTTTCATGTCTAGATAAAATCCCCCTATATATTAAAAGAGAAGTCACTTTAGTGATTTCTGCTGACGTGTCGTTCATAGGTGAAGTTTCAAGAAAATTGTTATAATTTGATTGGTCGATTGATTTTTTAATTTTTATTTATTTAATTTAGATCTAAAAATTTAAGGTAAGTCTAAAATCATTTAACATCACTTGCCATATAATCTACAGAATAACAATTTATGGAAACTGATTCTCGAAATTATAGAAAGATTAATAATATTTTATTTCTTACTTTTAATATTTATAAACTATAAAATATAATGAACGAAATTTTATATAAGATAATTATAATAGTTTTATACTCTACTTGATGAATTGTATTCGAATATAATTATATAATAATTATTTTAAATATTAAAAAATCCAAACATGTTTATTAACATCATTTAAAATTATTTATCGTTGTTTAAAGAATAAATTTATCAGAATTTTAAAATAATCTACAGAATGTTATAAATTATTTATAAAAAATAAATTTACTATATATTAATTGAGAAGCCACATAAGTGATTTTTTATTACGTGTCGATCATAAATGAACTGTTAATTATTATAATTTATTGGCCGATGATTTTTAATTTTATTTATTATAATCCCTCTATATATTAAAAGAGAATTACATTTGTCAGCTGACACTCTCACAGCCTTTCTCATAAGAATTCTAACGATTCTATTGGTTGATTTTTTAGAATTTCTTTTTGATTTATTTTTTCCATCGACACTACTAAAAGGGAAGCCTTCTAAATACTTACATTATTTTGTAATTTCGATATATCATTTAATTCATCGATCCCACTATAGTAGAAAGTACCATTGAATATTAATTGCAAGGAAAAAAATAATTTAATGATCAATTAACATCACTTTCCAAATGACTTACATAATATTATTAATAACTATTTATGGTAACTAATTGTCGAAAGTATGATATAAAGCATTTTATTAATTCAAATAAATATTTTACATTCCAAATGATTTACATAATATTATTAATAACTATTTATGGTAACTAATTGTCGAAAATATGGTATATAAAGTCATTTTTATCAATTCAAATAAATATTTTGGTTTATTATTTTATGTAGTCTATAGATATATAAGAATATAAAGTCATTTTATCAAATCAAATAATTTATTTTAATTTATCAATCCCCCTATAAAAGGAAAGTAACATTGAATACTAATTGAAAAGGAAAAAAAAATTAATCCCCTATTAACATTACTTGCACAAGAATATTAGTTAATACATGTAATAATTAGTTTCCTTATTACAAATGAGAAAAATTCTCTTGATCTTATTGATTGATTTTTTAGAATTTATTTTCGATTTATATTAATCATCGACACTACTAAAAAGGAAATCACTTTTAATACTTAACTTTTGTGTTTTCTCGATTCAAAGAACATCTTTTTGCGATCATTTCTCTGTTTAATTCATTAAATACTCACTAAATATTTTAGATGTCAGAGAAACGAAATTAATTGACAAGATATTTTCTCTCCTAAAATCATGTATTTAAAACTTAATATTTATGGCGAGACTTGTCAACCAAAATTCGGGTGCAATCTATTCACGAGATGTTCTCCTTTAGCTTATCAACAAGATATTCCAAAAATAATATTACCTTATAAGTATAAGATTTATTGAGAATTTATTAAAAAATATTCTACTTCTTAGCTTATCATGCAAGCTAAATCAATTAGAAACGTCCACTAATTTACTATAAATAAGAACATTCACAGTAAAAGAAACAAAATCATTGAACTTTGTATTCTGAACTTTTAATGTTAATAATGTTCTGAATTTTTTTCTTCTTATTTTAAAACATTAAGCTTTTATATTTCATGAGAGCTGATTTTTCTTTTGGTTTATATGCAGATACCCTATTATGACGATTTATCCACTGAAGCTATATATGATTTGATTGTACACCTCTTTGATATATCATTTCGATAACATCTTTGTTCCTCAATCTGGTAAAAAAAATTTACTCAATTTGATAACATCTCTCAGTTATATCATTTCAATAGTATCTTTTTGTGTTGCGAATACTTTTCTTTTTTTTTGATTAGTAGATTTATATTATTGTTTAGAATTATAAGTTTATATATACACATGTTGTTTTTTGGTTTGCTGATTGTGATTTTGTTTTATATTTTTTCAGAGATGATTTGACGGAAGTGTTCATATTTCAGACCTCTAAGAGTTCACCATTCCGATCCTGCAAAAGATGTGCGCTTATAAAATGGTATTTTTTCTATTGTACATCAAAATTGGATAATCACATTATATTTTTAAAATATCTATAGTAGGATGGTATTTTCTCTACTGAAATAATATCTTATTTCCTAATCTCATGCTTTAATATTTAAACTTTAAGGGTAAGATTTGTTAATTAAATCACTAGTGTAAACTATTCCCGATATATTCTCTTTTTATTTTTAAAATGTAATTTTAATAACAATATATTCCATAAATAATCCTAACTTATAGGTAGATAAATTTTTAAAATTAATTTGAGAACATTATGTTACATAACTTATTGTGAACGTTAAATATTTTAGTAAAATCTAGCATTTTACTTACCTTTTGTGTTTTTCTCGATTCAAATAACATCTTTTTGAGACCTTTTCTCTGTTAATTCATTGAATACTCACTAAATATTTTAGATGTCAGAGAAACGAAATTAATTGACAAAATATTTTCTCTCCAAAAATCATGCATTTAAAACTTAATATTTATGGTGAGACTTGTCAACCAAATTCTGGTGCAATCTATTCAGGAGATGTTCTCCTTTAGCTTTTATCAACAAGATTTTCCAAAAATAAAATTACCTTATAAGTATAAGATTTATTGAGAATTTATTAAAGAATATTTTAAATAAATTTAACTTGCGCAAGAAGACTAATATTTAATTCAAATTAGCTTATGATATTGTAGATTTAATAACTTTCTTTATTCAATTTAAATATTTATTATGAAAAATAATATTTCATGCTTTGCCTTCTAAACATGTATTACACTTTATAATTGCTTATATTTTATAATTACAATAGCATACTAATGAGAGAACTCTTTCTTTTGCAGGCCCTGATGTTGCAGTCTTCATGTGATATTTCCTCTGGTTCTTTGATTTTTCAGGAACTCCTTTGTCTAAAAGAAAAAACCAAGAAGATCATGACAGTAGCCTTGAAGATCAACACTATGTCATTTAACAATTATATTATTACTTATTTATTATTTAGTTCTCACAATTTGCCTTGAATGAAAAATATGTCCATATTATAACATTAATGATGATTGCAACATCACGTAACATATATTCATCATATTTAATTCAAAAGATTGATTGGTAATAATTAAAATGATTTATGTTAACGCATTAAATTCAGAACATCTATATAGCAATAAAAGAATGTATTAAATTGTACGAATATATTATTTGATACTAACATATCGTGCAACCATATCAATACTGTTATATATATATCTTACATTTTCTTATGGTCTACATTTTAAGTTGCTTATTTTTTTTCAAAACTTAATCTAATGACGTTTTTTTAGAAAAAATATAACTTTGTCTGTTATCCGGAAGGACGACGATGAAGAAAATATAGAAACTATTAAAGAAGCATGTTATTAGGCATCAGCAAAAAGATCTACGCAAGTTCTTTTGTGTCCTATTGCTAACACATAGTATCACAAATCCAGAAAATGTTTGCAATTGCTACTTGAGAAAACTATCACAAGATATATTATGCAACCAAAGAAAAGGTACGGATAAACCAAGTTAGCTCATGTTTTTATCAAAATAAAATGTCAGTAGATCAAATTAATTTTTACATGTTCTTTCAGGCTTGAGTTTATCAGAAGATCAGTTTATCTTTGGAGGAGATTGAATCAATCATGCGTTTGAACGAAAGCTCATTGACGTTGTTTAAGTTTTGAAACGTGTTATCAATAGTATACTCTTCTATTGGTTAAGCTGTGGCTTTTGTTAGATTTTCTATTAATTAAATTTTTTGTTTTACTTTTGTGGACTTCGCGATATTGTAATGATACTCGGAGGAGAGGGGAGAGAGAGGGAGAGAGAAGGAGAGAGGGAGAGAGGGCGAGAGGGGAGAGGGGGAGAGGGGGGAGAGAGAGAGAGAGAGAGAGAGAGAGAGAGAGAGAGAGAGAGAGAGAGAGAGAGAGAGAGAGAGAGAGAGAGAGATTAGTGTTTACAATATATCCAAAAGTTTTGAGTTTATTGTTTAGAATTTATCCGGTAAAACCAAGGGGTTAGACCGTTAGAGTATACTTAAGGGTTTAAGGTTTACCAAGAGTTTAGAGTTTAAAAATTAATGAATGTAGTTTGTATATGTTTACAATAAAAATAAAAACTAACAGCAAAGTATTCAACCACAAATAATGAATCATAACTATGTGATTATTATACATGTAATATATATATATATATATATATATATATATATATTATGCATATACACATCATTGTATGTAAAAATAAACTAATCATGTAAAATTAAACTAATCATAATATTAATGTCCGCATATGCGATACAATACCCGCAGTCACTCCATAGAGAGCTGGATATTTAATCGCCGAGTTAATAGTTTTGATAAGCGGACAAAGTCTGATTCGAAAATCACCGACTGAAATTCGTATCTTCTCTCTGCTCTACCCGTTTCTAACATTATTTATTCCATATTTTGAACTTTTTATTCCATATTTTAAATTTTTTTATGTCCATAATTACATTCTGAAATGGTAAAAGAGGGTTTCAATGGGAATGTAGTGATAATATAAAATATGTTACCTCTGAAACTATACACTATTTATTCCAGATTTTGAAAATAAAATATCTTCTTAAACATACAAATTATTTTGGAACGTTGCAATTATACATACACAATAAATACCTCTTGATACTGAAGTTACTTTGTTTCATCTCGTCCATGTAAAATATTGAGTACCAACATTTTTCTGTATCTGATGCTTTCTCCCAAGGACGGTGGTATTATAATATAAAATTCGTTACTTCTAAAACTATTTACTACTTAGTCCATAATTTGAATCTGTTTATGTCCGCACTGGGTGCGGGCCGACCACCTAGTATTACAGTAAAACCAGTGTTTTGAAAACCGGATCGGATCGGCCGGTCGAACCTGTCCGACCGTGACTCGCTGAAGAAGCCGAGTCCGGTTCGATTTAAAACCCGGATTTGATAAAAACCAGTAAAACCGGCTGAAACCAGGTAAAACCGGTGATCCGGTTTAATTTTAAAACCCGGTTTCTTAAAAATTAACATATAACTAAGTGTTTTTAATTATTACTAGCTAAAATTTAATATTTTATAATTAGTGTTCAACTATCACTATTTAATTGATTTTTATTTTTCTAAGAAAAAATGTGAAAAATATATTTTTGACTCTCATATACTATTTTTATTTTACCATATTCTTAAAATTTGAAATGTTAGTTGTAAAAATAAATAAATATGATTGTTTTAGCTGTAAATTATTTGTTTTTTTTTTAATTTTTAGTTTACATAGTAATCAGATTTATGTTTGTTGTTTATTTTGAGTTAATAAAAAAAGAATAGAGAAAGTATTATATGTAGAAGTAAAGTTTATATAGTATAAATATATAATTATATACATTTTTATATAAATAAAAAATCCGGTTCGACCGGTTGAACCGGTCTAACCAGTCAACCAGTAGCTTCACCGAGTTGGTGTCCGGTCCGGTTTTCAAAACATTGAGCAAAACTAAAAGAAGACATTCTTTTTAATATATTTATCATTTGACAATGAGGAGAAGCAAAAGAAAAATAAGAAGATTACAAAACAAAGGAAGCAAATGAAAATAATATATATCATACTGTATTTGAGAACACGCTTGAATGAAAACATTATAATTTAATTGACTCAATATTTCTTAATGCTGATTATAATAGTGTACAGTGTCGATGTGGCTATTCTCTTAGGGTGAATTTGCTCTATATTCATAGCAGGGAGAAAAACTAAGAATATACCTTGCTACAGTTAAAAGCAACAGATATGATAATTTACACACAAACTTAACCAAACTCTCCTTTATGGCGCGTGAACGTGATATTGATATTCTAATACTAAAATTGTGATACTATACTATACACGATGTAATATAGCCAGTCTCGCAAAAGAAGTTAACTAGTTATGAGATTGAGTTGCATCCATTACGTGACTATGCTATATAGAATATGGTATAGAATACTCGACACATCCAAACTCTAAACCCAAGTCTTAGTTCCCTAAACCCAAACCCTAACCCTAAAACACAAATCATATACCCTAAACTCAAACTCTAAACCCAAAATCCTAGTTCCTTAAACCCAAATCATACATCCTAAACAAAAAGTCATTATATCCTAAACTAAATATCATATAGTATAGGCAAAAACAAACAAATAAACACAATCTATATACCCTAAACCAAATTTTAAACCCTAAACCCAAACCATATACCCTAAACCCAAACTATAAACCCTAAACCCAAACTCTAAACCCAAATCCTAAATCCTAAACCCAAACCTTAAACCCTAAACCCAAACCATATAAAATAAACTCAAATCCTAAACCCTAAACCCAAACCATATACTCTAAACCCTAAAATCAAACTCTAAACCCAAATCCTAAATCCTAAACCCAAACCTTAAACCCTAAACCCAAACCATATACAATAAACCCAATCCTAAACCCTAAACCCAAATTCTAAACCCTAAACCCAAACCATATACTCTAAACCCAAACTCTAACCCTAAACCCAAACTCTAAACCCAAATCCTAAATCCTAACCCAAACCTTAAACTCTAAACCCAAACCATATACCATAAAACCCAAATCCTAAACCCTAAATTCAATCCCACTGCGAATTGAAATAGTTATTCAAACTTAATATATAGTAAATAAATAGTATAGACAACTTAATACATAGAAACATCACGATGTAAATGGGTTATAGATTAAGAAAAAAATGACTGTGATGTCCTGCCACGACAAATGAGAAAGAGGGGGAGGAGCGCTGCAAAAGAGGGGAAGTAGGAGAAAACATTAAGAAATTATTTCTATTCTATGTTATTCAAATAGAATAGTATAACACAATCTATTATACTAATAATACATCACAAGGAAGAAAAATAAAAAGAGAAAGAAAGAGAGAGAGATTAAAAAGAAGATGAAGATAAGAAAAAGGATGAACCAAACACAAGATATATAAAGTACACATGCATCTTTCCTATCTACTAAACATATTTTTATGTATTTAATGTTTATGCATAACTAACATATTATA